>NC_045452.1:65881488-65929960 GCF_002776525.5 Piliocolobus tephrosceles
CATCTCACAGAGTTAAATCATTCTTTGGATTGAGCAGTTTGAAATCACTGTTTCTGTGGAACCTGAGAAAGGACATTTTGGAACGCTCTTAAGAATATGCTGAAAAAGAATTACCCTCTGATAAAAACCAGAAGGAAACTTTCTGTGAAACTGCTCTAGGTCATGTGAATTCCACTCGCACAGTTAAGCTTCTGTTTTCATTCAACAGTATTCTCACACCATTTTAGGTTAGATAGCTATGGAATAACAGGGAGGTCTTTGACGTTTATGGTGGAAAGAAAACATCTTCAGATAGATACTGGATAAAAGATTTCCATGGAACTGCTTTGTGACATGTGTATTCCTCTCACATAGTTATACTTTTCCTCTCATAGAAGATTGTGGAATCCCGTTTGGAGAAAAAGCAACCAGGGGACATTTGGGTGTATATGGACGGATATGGTGAAAAATGAAATATCCTCAGACAAAAAGCGGAAAGAAGCTTTCTGTGAAACTGCTTTGTGATATATATGTCTATTCATCTCACATAGATAAAACCTTCTTTCGATTATGCAGTTTTGAAACTGCGTCATTCACGGAGTCGCGAAGGGACATTCGGGAGCACGTGCAGGCCTGTGGGGAAATAGGAAATATCTTCAGAGAAAAACTTGAAAGAATCTCTCTGACAAACTGCTTTATGATGTCTGCATTCCACTCAGGGATTTGTAACTCTTTTCTCCTAAGGCAGTGTTAGAACAGTGTTCCTGTAAAACTGAACAAGTGATATTTTGCAGCACATTGAAGACTATGGTGAAAAGCGAAATATCCTGAAATAAAACCCAGAAAGAAGCATTCCAAGAATCTGCTCTCCGACGTGTGCATTCACTTCAGAGAGTTAAAGCTTGTGTGACATTGTGCAGTTTGGAAACTCTTTCTCTGAGGAATCTGTGAAGGGATACTAAGTGGTGCCCAGAGCCTTGCCATGAGAAGGAAACGAATTCTGTTAAAAACTGGACAGAAGCTTTCGGGAGTTACTGTTTGTGATGTGTGTATTCATCTCATAGCGTTAAATAATTCTTTGGAATGAGCAGTTTAAAATCTCTGTTTCTGTGGAAACTGAGAAAGGACATTTGGGATTATTCTTAAGAATATGCTGAAAAAGGAATATCCTCCAATAAAAGTCAAAACGAACCTTTCTGTGAAACTACTCTAGGTCACATGAAGTCCACTCGTACATCTAAGCTTTTATTTTCATAGAGCAGTATTCTAACCCTGCTTTAGGTTATTCAGCTGAGGGATATCGGGAGCAGTTTGAGGCTCATGGTGTAAACGGAAATATCTTCAGGTAGATACAAGAGAGAAGATTTCTGAGGAGCTTCTTTGTGACGCATGCATTCCACTCCCAGACTTATACTTTTCTTCTCATAGAGGTTTGGGGAATCCCATTTGGAGAAAACGCTACCAGGGATAATTGGGAGTATGTGTACGGCTATGGTAGAAAAGGAAATATCCTCAGACAAAAACTGGTAAGAAGCCTTCTGTGAATCTGCTTTGTGATAGATATGTCATTTCATCTCACATAGATAAAACTTTTTTTCTATTACCCAGTTTTGAAACTCGTCATTGATGAATTTGCAAAGGGATATTTGGGAGTACATTCAGGCCTGTGGGGAAATAGGAGATATCTTCAGATAAAAACTGTGGAGAAGCTTTCTGAGAAACTGCTTTGTGATGAGTGCATTCCACTCAGGGAGTTATATCTCTTTTCTCATAAGACAGTGTTTGAACATTGTTCCTGTAGAACTGACAAACTGATATTTTGCAGCGCATTGAAGACTACAGAGAATAGTGAAATATCCTGCAATAAAACACAGAAAGAATCATTTCAAGAAAGTGTTCAACGATGTGTGTATTCATTTCAGACAGCTAAAGCTTACACTACGTTACCCAGTTTGGAAACTCTGTCTTTGAGGAATCTGTGAAAGGATATTAAGTGACGCCCGGAGGCTTGTTTTGAGAAAGGAAACGTCTTCCGATGAAAACTGGAGAGAAGTCTTTGGAGCAACTGTTTTGTGATGTGTGTATTCAACCCACAGAGTTAAATCATTCTTTGGATTGAGCGGTTTGTAATCATTGTTTCTGTGGATCCTGAGAAAGGACATTTCGGAACGCTCTTAAGAATATGCTCAAAAAGAAATGCCGTCTGATAAAAACCAGAAGGAAACTTTCTGTGAAACTGCTCTGGGTCACGGGAATTCCACACGCACATTTGAGGTTCTGTTTTCATTGAGCAGTATTCTAACACTGTTTTAGGTTAGTTAGCAAAGGAATATTCGGGATCGCTTTGAGTCTTATGGTGGAAACGGAAATATCTTCAGATAGATACTGGAGAGAAGATTTCCGAAGAACTGCTTTGTGACGTGTGCATTCCACACACAGAGTTATAGTCTTCTCATAGAGGAGTGGGGAATTCCGTTTTTGTGAAAAAGCTACCAGCGGACATTGGGGAGTACATGGACAGCTATGGTGAGAAAGGAAATACCCTCAGACAAAAACTGGATTAAAGCTTTCTTTGAAACTGTTTTGTGAGAGATATGTCTATTCCCCTCACATAGACAAAACTTTCCTTCTATTATGCAGTTTTGAAAATACGTCATGGACGCCGTTTTCTGAGAATCTGCTTTGTGATGTTTGCTTTCCACTCAGGGATTAATACAACTTTTTTTCCTGAGGCAGTTTTTGAACACTGTTCCTGTAAAACTGAAAAAGTGATATTTTGCTGCACATTGAAGACTATGGTGAAAAGTGAAATATCCTGAAATAAAACCCAGAAAGAAGTGTTCCAAGAAACTGCTCTCTGACGTGTGAATTCACTTCAGAAAGTTAAAGCTTATGCAATGTTGTCAAGTTTGGAAACTCGGTCTTTCAGGAATCTGTGAAGGGATATTAAGTGGTGCCCAGAGGCTTCTCATGAGAAGGAAACATATTCTTTTGAAAACTAGAGAGAAGCTTTCAGAGCAACCGCTTTGTGATGTGTGTATTCATTTCACAGACTTAAATCATTCTTTGGATTGAGCAGTTTGAAATCACTGTTTCTGTGGAACCTGAGGAAGGACATTTGAGAACGCTCTTAAGAATATGCTGAAAAAGAAATACCCTCCGATAAAAACCAGAAGGAAACATTCTGTGATATTGCTCTAGGTCACATGAAGTCCACTCGCATTGTGAAGCTTCTGTTTTCATTGAGCAGTATTCTAACAATGTTTTACTTTAGTCTACGAAGTGATGCTCGGGAGTGGTTTGAGTCTTCTGGTGAAAAGGGAAATACCTTCAGATAGATACTGTAGAGAAGATTACCGTGGAGCTACTTAGTGATGTGTGCATTCCACTCACAAAATTACACTTTTCTTCTCATAGAGGATGGCGTAATTCCATTTGGAGAAAATGCTACCAGGAGCATTCGGGAGTATAAGGATGTCTATAGTAAAAAGGAAATATCCTCAGACGGAAATTGGAAAGACACTTTCTGTAAAACTTATTTATAATAAATATGTCTATTCATCTCACATAGATAAAACTTTCTTTCTATTATGCAGTATTGAAACTGTGACATGGTCAGATTCACGAAGGAACATTCGGGAGCACATTCGGGCCTGAGGGGAAATAGGAGATACCTTCAGATAAAAACTGTCAAGAAGATTTCTGAGAAACGGCTTTGTGATGTGTGGATTTCACTCAGGGAGTTACACCTAGTTTCTCATAGGGCACTGTTTGCACTCTGCTCCTGTAAAACTGAAAAAGTGATATTTTGCAGCTCATTGAAGACTATGGGGAAAAGTGAAATATCCTGAAATAAAACCCGGAAAGAAGTGCTCAGAGAAAAAGCTCTCGGACGTGAGCATTCATTTCAGAGAGCTAAAGCTTACATTACGTTGCCCAGTTTGGAAACTCTTTCATTGAGGAATTTGTGAAGGGATACTAAGTGGCGCCTTGAGGATTGTGGTGAGTAAGGAAACGTCTTCCGAGGAAAACTGGAGAGAAGTTTTCTGAGCAACTGCTTTGTGAAGTGTGTATTCATCTCATAGAGTTAAATCATTCTTTGGACTCTGCAGTTTTAAATCACTGTTTCTGTGGGACCTAAGCAAGGACATTTGGGACTGCTCTTAAGAAAATGCTGAAAAAGAAATACCCTGCAATAAAAACCAGAAGGAAACTTTCTGTGAAACTGCTCTAGCTCACATGGAGTCCACTTGTACAGTTAAGCTACTGTTTTCATTGGACAGTATTCTAACACTGTTTTAGGTTCGTCAGCTAAGGGACAGTCGGGAGTGCACTGAGGCTTATGATGAAAACGGAAATATCTTCAGATAGATACTGGAGAGATTTCTGAGGAGCTGCTTAGTGATGTGTGCATTCCACTCACCGAATTATACTTTTGTTCTCATAGAGGACTGGGTAATCCTCATTGGAGAAAATGCTACCAGGGAACATTTGGGAGTATATGGACGTCTATGGTGAAAAAGGAAATATCCTCAGAGATTAACTGCAAAGAAGCTTTCAGAGAAACTGGTTTGTGGTAGATACATCTATTCATCTCACATAGATAAAACTTACTCTATATTACCTAGTTTTGTAACTGTGACATGAACGGACTTGTGAAGGGACATTCAGGAGCATATTCAGGCCTGTGGTGAAATAAGAGATATCTTCAGATAAAAACTGGAAAGAAGCTTTTTGAGAAACTGCTTTGTGATGTGTGCATTCAACTCAGGGAGATATACCTCTTTTCTCATAAGACAGTGTTTGAACTCTGTTCTTGTAAAAATGAAAAAGTGATACTTTGCAGCTCATTGAAGACTATGGCAAAAGGTGAAATATCCTGAAATAAAACCCAGAAAGAAGCATTCCAAGAAACTGCTCTCTGATGTCTGCATTCATTTCACAGAGTTAAAGATTACACTACTTTGCTCAGTTTGGAAACTCTGTCTTTGAGGTGTCTGTGAAAGGATGTTAAGTGGCACATGGAGGCCTATGGTGAGAAAGGAAACGTATTCCAATGAAAACTGGAGAGAAGCTTTCGGAGGTACTACTTTGTGATGTGTGTATTCAACTCAGAGAGTTAAGTCATTCTTTGGATTGAGAAGTTTGAAATCACTGTTTCTGTGGAACCTGAGAAAGGACATTTGGGAACACTCTTAAGAAAATGCTGAAAAAGAAATTCTCTCTGATAAAAACCAAAAGGAAACTTTCTGTAAAACTGCTCTAGGTCACGTGAAGTCCACTCACAGTGTTAAGCTTCTGTTTTCATTGACCAGTATTCTAACACTGTTTTTGTTTAGTCTCCATAGTGGTACTCGGGATTGGTTGGAGGCTTATGGTGATAATGGAAATATCTTCAGATAGAAAGTGGAAAGAAGACTTACAAGGAGCTGCTTTGTGAAGTGTGCATTCCACTCACGGAGGTATACTTTTCTTCTCATAGAGGATTGGGGAATCCCGCATGAAGAAAACGCTACCAGGGGAAATTTGGGAGTGTACGGACGGCTATTGTGAAAAAGTAAATATCTTCAGACAAAAAGTGGAAAGAAGCTTTCTGTGAAAATGCTTTGTGAAAGATATGTCTACTCATCTCACATAGGTAAAACTTTCTTTCTATTATGCAGTTTTTAAACAACATTGTGGATGGATTTGCAAAGGGACATTCGGGAGCACATTCAGGCCTGTGGGAAAATAGGAGTTATCCTCAGATAAAAACTGGAGAGAAGTTTTCTAAGAAACTGCTTTGTGATGTGTGCATTCCACTCAGGGAGTTATACCACTTTTTTCATGAGGCAGTTTTTGAACACTGTTCCTGTAAAACTGAAAAGGTGATATTTTGCTGCACATTGAAGACTATGGCAAAAAGTGAAATATCCTGAAATAAAACCCAGGAAGAAGCGTTCAAAGAAAGTGCTCTCTGACATGTCCGTTCATTTAAAGAGTGGTATAGCTCACACTATGTTGCCCAGTTTGGATACTCTGTCTTTGAGGAATCTGTGTAGGGATATCAAGCGGCGTCTGGAGGCTTGTGGTCAGAAAGGAAACGTCTTCCGATGAAAAATGGAGAGAAGCTTTCAGAGCAATTGCTTTCTCATGTGTGTATTCATCTCACAGAGTTAAATCATTCTTTGGATTGAGCAATTTAAAATCACTGTTTCTATGGAACCTGAGAGAGGACATTTGGGAACGCTCTTAAGATTATGCTGAAAAAGAAATACCCTCCAATAAAAACCAGAAGGAAACTTTCTGTGAAACTGCTCTAGGTCATGTGTAGTCCACTTGGAAAGTTAAGCTCTGTTTTCATTGAGCAGTGTTCTAACACTATTTTAGGTAGTCAGCTAAGGGATACTCCGTAGCTCTTTGAGACTTGCTGTGAAAACGGAAATATCTTCAGATAGATACTGGAGAGAAGATTTCCGAGGAGCTGCTTTGTGACGTATGCATGCCACTCACAGAGTTTTACTTTTCTTCTCAGACGGTATTGTGGAATCCTGCTTGAAGAAAACGCTACCAGGGAACATTCGGGAGTTTATAGACAGCTATGGTGAAATTGGAAATATCCTAAGACAAATACTCATAGAAGATTTCTGAGAAACTACTTTGTGATAGATATGTCTATTCCACTCAGACAGATAAAACTTTCTTTCTATTACACAGTATTGAAACTGAGTCATGGACAGATTTGCGAAGGGACATTTGGGAGTACATTCAGACCTGTGGGGAAATGAGAGATATTTTCAGATAAAAAATGGGGAGAAGCTTTCTGAGAAACTGCTTTGTGAAATGTGCATTCAACTCAGGGAGTTATACTTCTTTGGACATAAGGCAGTCTTTGAACATTGTTCCTGTAAAACTGAAATAGTGATATTTTGCAGCTCTTTGAAGACTACGGCGAAAAGTGAAATATCCGGAAACAAAACCCTGAAAGAAGCCTTCTAAGAATCTGCTGTCTGAAGTGTTCATACATTGGGGAGTACATAGACGGCTATGGTGAGAAAGAAATACCCTCAGACAAAAAGTGAATAAAAGCTTTCTGTGAAACTGCTTTGTGAGAGATATGACTATTCCTCTCACATAGATAAAACTTTCCTTCTGTTATGCAGTTTTGAAACTGTGTCATGGATGGATTCGAGAAGGGACATTTGGGAACACATTTAGTCTTGTGGGGAAATAGGAGATATCTTCAGATAAAAACTGGAGAGAAGTTTTCTGAGAAACTGCTTTGTGATGTGTGCATTTCACTCAAGGAGTTATACCACTTTTTTCATGAGGCAGTGTTTGAATACTGTTCCTGTAGAACTGAAAAAGTGATAATTTGCTGCACATTGAAGACTATGGTGAAAAGTGAAATATCCTGAAATAAAACCCAGAAAGAAGCGTTCCAAGAAACTGCTCTCTGATGTGTGCATTCACTTCAGAGAGTTAAAGTTTATGCGATGTTGTCAAGTTTGGAAACTCAGTCTTTGAGAAATCTGTGAAGGGATATTAAGTGGCGCCCAGAGGCTTGTCATGAGAAGGAAACACATTCTTTTGAAAACTGGAGGGAAGCTTTCAGAGCAACCACTTTGTAATGTGTGTCTTCATCTCATAGACTTACATCATTCTTTGGATTGAGCAGTTTGAAGTCACTGTTTCTGTGGAACCTGAGGAAGGACATTTGAGAACGCTCTTAAGAATATGCTGATAAAGAAATACCCTCCGACAAAAACCAGAAGGAAACATTCTGTGATACTGCTCTAGGTCACATGAAGTTGACTCACCTGTGAAGCTTCTGTTTTCATTGAGTAGTAGTCTAACAATGTTTTACTTTAGTCTATGAAGTGATGCTCAGGAGTAGTTTGAGTCTTCCTGTGAAAATGGAAATACCTTCAGATAGATACAGTAGAGAAGATTTCCGTGGAGCTGCTTAGTGATGTGTGTATTCCACTCACGAAATTATACTTTTCTTCTCATAGAGGATTGCATAATTCCATTTTGAGAAAACGCTACCAGGGGCAGTCGGGAGTATATGGATGTATATAGTAAAAAGGAAATATCCTCAGACGAAAACTGGAAAGACACTTTCTGTAAAACTACTTTATGATAGATATGTTTATTCATCTCACATAGATAAAACTTTCTTTCTACTATGCAGTTTTGAAACTGCGACATGGATGGATTCACGAAGGAACATTCGGGAGCACATTCAGGCCTGAGGGGAAATAGGAGATATCTTCCAATTAAAACTGGAATGAAGATTTCTGAGAAACGGCTTTGTAATGTGTGCATTTCACACAGAGAGTTATACCTAGTTTCTTATAAGGCACTATTTGCACTCTGCTCCTGTAAAACTGAAAAAGTGATATTTTGAAGTGCATTGAAGACTATCGCGGATAGTGAAATATCCTGAAATATAACCCAGAAAGAAGGGTTCCAAGAAACTGCTCTCTGACGTGTGCATTCATTTCAGAGAGTTCAAGTTTACCATACGTTGCCAGATTGGTAACTGTTTTTGAGGAATCTGTGAAAGGATATTAAGTGGCACCCAGAGGCTTGTGGTGAGAAAGGAAACGTCTTCAGATGAAAACTTGAGAGAAGTTTTTGGAGCAACTGTTTAGTGATGTGTGTATTCATCTCATAGAGTTTAATCATTCTTTGGATTGAACAGTTTGAAATCACTGTTTCTGTGGAATCCGAGAAAGGATATTTCTGAACCCTCTAAAGAATATGCTGAAAAAAAACCCTCTGATAAAAAACAGAAGGAATCTTTCTGTGAAACTGCTCTAGGTCACGTGAAGTCCACTCACACAGTTAAGCTTCTGTTTTCATTGTGCAGTATCCTAACGCTGCCTTTGTTTATTCAGCTAAGGGATAATCGGGAGCACTTTGAGGCTTATGGTGAAACGGAAATATCTCTAGATAGAACCTGGAGAGAAGATTTCCGAGGAGCTTCTTTGTGATGTGTGCATCCCACTCACAGAGTTATACTTTTCTTTTCATAGAAAATATGGAAATCCCGCTTGGCGAAAAAGTTGCCAGGGGACATTCTGGTGTATATGGATGGCTATAGTGAAAAAGGAATTATTCTCAGACAATAACTGGAAAGAAGCTTTCTGTGTAACTGCTTTGTGATATATATGTCTATTCCAATCACATTGATAAAACTCTCTATTACGCAGTTTTGAAACTGCATCATTGACGGATTCGTGAAGGGACATTCGGGAGTGCATACAGGCCAGTGGTGAAATAGGAGATACCTTCAGACAAAAATTGGAGAGAAGGTTTCTGAGAAATTGTTTTGTAATATATGCACTCCACTCAGAGAGTTATACCTCTTTTCTCATAAGGCAGTGCTTGAACACCGTTCCTGTAAAACTGAAAACAGGGATGTGTTGCAGCACATTGAAGACTGGCATAAAGTGAATTATTCAGAAATAAAACTGAGAGAGATGCATTCCAAGAAACTGCTCTCTGACGTGTGCATTCATTTCAGGAGTTAAAACTTGCACTTCATTGCCCAGTTTGAAACCTTTGTCTTTGAGCAATATGTGAAGGGATATTAAGTGGCGTCCAGAGGCTAGTGGTGAGAAAGGAAACGTCTTCTAATGAAAACTGGAAGGAAGCTTTCTGAGCAACTACTTTGTGATGTGTGTATTCATCTCATAGAGTTAAATCAATCTTTGAATTGAGCAGTTTGAAATCACTGTTTCCATGGAACTTCAGAAAGGACATTTGGGAATGCTCTTAAAAATATGCTGGAAAAAAATGTCCTCTGATAAAAACCAGAAAGAATCATGCTATGAAACTGCTCTAGGTCACGTGAAGTCCACTCGCACAGTTAACCTTCTGTTTTCATTGAGCAGTATTCTAACACTGCTTTTTTTTTAGTCTGAAAAGTGATACTCACGAGTGGTTGGAGGCTTACGGTGAAAATAGACATGTGTTCGGATAGAAACTGGAGAGATTTCCCAGGAGCTGCTTTGTGACGTGTGCATTCCACTCACAGAGTTATACTTTTCTTCTCATAGACGGTTGGGGTATCCCACTTGGAGAGAAAAGGCTACCAGGGGACTTTCAGGAGTATATGGATGGCTATGGTGAAAAAGGAAGTATCCCCAGACAAAACCTGGAAAGAAGCTTTCTGTGAAACTGCTTTGGGATGGATTGGTGTATTCCACTCACAAAGATAAGACTTTCATTCTATTACGCAGTTTTGAAAGTGCGTTACGGATGAATTCTCAAAGGGACATTCAGGAGCACATTAAGGCCTGTGCAGAAGTAGGAAATATCTTTAGATAAAAACTGGAGAGAAGCTTTCTGAGAAACTGCATTGTGATGTGAGCATTTCACTCAGGGAGTTATACTTCTTTTCTCATAAGGCAGTGCTTGAACCCTGTTCCTGTAAAAAGGGAAAAGTGATATTTTGCAGCACATTCAACACTATGGCGAAACGTTAAATATCCTGAAATAAAATAAAGAAGAAGCCTTTCAAGAAACTCCTCTCTGACCTGGGCATTCATTTCAGAGTGTGAAAGCTTACACTACATTGATCTGTTTGGAAACTCTATCTTTGTAGAATCTTTTAAGGGATATTAAGAGGTGTCCAGAGGCTTGAGTTGAGAAAGGAATTGTCCTCTGATGAAAACAGGAGAAAAGCTTTGGGAGCAATTGCTATGTGATGTGTGTATCCATCTCATAGAGTTAAATCATTCTTTGGATTGAGCAGTTTGTAATCACTGTTTCTGTGGAACCTGAGAAAGGACATTTGGGAAGGCTCTTAAGAATATGCTGAAAAAAATATACCCTCTGATAAAAACCAGAAGGAAACTTTCCGTGAAACTACTCTAGGTCACGTGAAGTCCATCTGCCAGGTTAAGCCTCTGTTTTTATTGAGCAGTATTATAATACCGTTTTAGGTTAGACAGCTAAGAGATAGTCGGAAGTTCTTTCAGACTTACAGAGGAAACGGAAATATCTTCAGATAGATACCAGAGAGATTTCTGAGGAGCCACTTTGTGATGAGTGCATTCCACTCTCAGAGTTATACTTTTCTTCACATACAGGATTAGGGAATCTCCTTTGGAGAAAATGCTACCAGGGAACATACAGGAGTGTATGGACGGCTATGGTGAAAAAGGAAAAATCCTCAGGCAAATACTGGAAAGAAGCTTTCTGTGAGACTGTTTTGAGATAGATAGGTCTGTTTCTCTCACATGGATAAAAATTTTCTTTCTATTATGCAGTTTTGAAACTGCGTATGGACAGATTTGTGAGGAGATATTCGGGAGCATATTCAGGCCTGTGGGGAAATAGGAAATGTCTTCAGATAAAAACTGGAGAGAAGCTTTCTGAGAAACTGCTTTTTGATGTGTGCATTCCACTCAGGGAGTTATACCTCTTTTTTCATGAGACATTGTTTGAACACTGTTCCTGTAAAACTGAAAAAGCGATATTTTGAAGCACATAGAAGACTATGGCGAAAAGTGAAATATCTTGAAGTAAAACCCAGAAAGAAGCGTTCCAAGAAACTGCTCACCAAAGTGTGCATTCACTTCAGAGAGTTAAAGTTTACACAACATTGTGCAATTTGGAAACCGTGTCTTTGAAGACTCTGTGAAGGGTTATTAAGTGACGCCCGGAGGCTTGTCATGAGAAGGAAATGTATTCTGTTGAAAACTGGAGGGAAGCTTTCA
The DNA here is from genome assembly GCF_002776525.5 of Piliocolobus tephrosceles. Taxonomy (NCBI): domain Eukaryota; kingdom Metazoa; phylum Chordata; class Mammalia; order Primates; family Cercopithecidae; genus Piliocolobus; species Piliocolobus tephrosceles. Next base: position 65,893,179 of record NC_045452.1, read on the forward strand.
GAGCAGCTGCTTTGTGATGTGTGTATTCATTTCATAGATTTAAATCATTCTTTGGATTGAGCAGTTTGAAATCACTGTTTCTGTGGAACCTGAGAAAGGACAATTGGGATTACTCTTAAGTATATGCTGAAAAAGTAATACCCTCCGATAAAAAACAAGAAAAAATTCCGTGAAACTGCTCTAGGTCACATGAAGTCCACTCGCACAGTCAAGCATCTGTTTGGTAGAGCAGTATTCTAACACTGTTTTACATTAGTCAGCTGAAGGATATCGGGAGCAGTTTTACGCCTATAGTTAAAATGGAAATATCTTCAGATAGATACTGGAGAGAGGATTTCTGAGGAGCTGTATCATGACGTGTGCACTCCGGTCACGGAGTTATACTTTTTTTCTCAAAGAGGATTGGGGAACTCTGTTTGAAGGAAACACTAGCAGGGGACATTCAGAAGTATATGGACGGCAATGATGGAAAAGGAAATATCATCTGACAAAAACTGGAAGAAAGCTTTCTGTGAAACTGCTTTGTGATAAACATGTTTATTCATCTCACATAGATAAAACTTTCTCTCTATTACGCAGTTTTGAAACTGTGTCATGGACGATTTCATGAAAGGACATTCGGGCACATTCAGGCCTGTAGGGAAATAGGAAATATCTACAGATAAAACCTGGAGAGAAACTTTGTGAGAAACTGCTTTGTGATGTGTGCATTTCACTCAGGAAGTTATATATCTTTTCTCCTAAGGCAGTGATTGAACAATGTTTCCATAAAACTGAAAATGTGATATTTTGCCTCGCATTGAAGACTATAGTGAAACGTGAAGTATCCTGAAATAAAACCCCGAAAGAAGCATTCCAAAAAACTAATCTCTGACCTGAGCATTTATTTCAGAGAGGTAAAGCTTACACTAGGTTGTCCAATTTGGAAATTCTGTCTTTGAGGAATCTGTGAAGGGGTATTAAATGACGTCTGGAGTCTTGTGGTGAGAAAAGAAATGTCTTCCGATGAAAACTGGAGAGAAGCTTTCAGAACAAGAGCTTTGTGATGTGTGTATTCATCTCAAAGAGTTAAATCTTTCTTCAGGAGCAAATGGATGGCTATGGTGAAAAAGGAAAATTCCTCAGACAAAAACTGGAAAGAAGCTTTCTGTGAAACTGCTTTGTGATAGATATAGATATGTCTATTCATCTCACATAGATAAAACTTTCTTTCTATAACGCAGTTTTGAACCTGCATCATGGACGGTTTCATGAATGGACATTTGGGAACACAGTCCAGCCTGTGGAGAAATAAGAGATATCTTCAGATAAAAACTGGAGAGAAGTTTCCTGAGAAACTGCTTTGTGATGTGTTCATCCTACTCAGGGTGTTATACCTCTTTTCTCATAAGTCAGTGTTTGAACATTGTTCCTGTAAAACTGAAGAAGAGGTATTTTGCAGCACATTGAACACTATGGCAAAAAGTGAAATACCTTGAAATAAAACCCCAAAAAAAGCGTTCCAAGAAAGTGCTATCTGACGTGTGCATTCATTTCAGAGTGTTAAAGCTTACACCACGTTGCCCAGTTTGGAAAATCTGTCTTGGAGGAATCTCTGAGGGGATACTAAGTGGCCAAAGGAGGTTTGTGGTGAGAAAGAAAACGTCTTCCGATGAAAATTGGAGAGAAGCTTTTGGAGTAACTGCCTTGTGATGTGTGTATTCATCTCATACACTTAAATCATACATTACATTGAGCAGTTCGAAATCACTGTTTCTGTGGAACCTGAGAAACGATATTTGGAAACACTCTTAAGAATACGCTGAAAAGGAAATACCCTCAGATAAAAACCAGAAGGAAACTTTCTGTGAAACTGCTCTAGGTCACGTGAATTCTACTTGCACAGTTAAGCTTCTGTTTTCATTGAGCAGTATTCTAACACTGTTTTAGGTTAGTCAACCAAGGGATTCTGGGGACTGCTTTGAGGCTTATGGTGAATACAGAAATATCTTCAGATAGTTACTGGAGAGAAGATTTCTGAGGAGCTGTTTTGTGTCTTTTGCATTCCACTCACAGAGATATACTTTCCTTCTCATACAGGATTGGGGAATCCATTTGGAGAAAAAGCTACAAGGAGACATTTGGGAGTATATGGATGGCTACGGTGAAAAAGGAAATATCCTCAGACAAAAACTGGAAAGAAGCTTTCTGTGAAACTGCTTTGTGATAGATATGTCTCTTCGTCTCACATAGATAAAACTTTCTTTGTATTACTCAGTTTTGAAATGGCCTGATGCACGGATTCGCGAGGGGACATTCAGTAGCACATTCAGGCCTGTGAGGAAATTGGAAATATCTTCAGATAAAAACTTGATAGTAGCTATCTGAGAAACTGCTTTGTGATGTGTGCATTCCACTGACGGAATTGTACTTCTCTTGTCATAAGGCAGTGTTTAAACACTGTTCCAGTAAAACTGAAAAAGAGACGATTTGCAGCGCATTGAGGACTATGGCAAAAAATGAAATATCTGGAAAGAAAACCCAGAAAGAAGCAATCCAAGAAACTTCTCTCTGATGTGTGCATTTATTTCAGAGAGTTAAAGCTTACACTACATTGCCCAGTTTTGTAAACTCTGTCTTTGAGGAAACTGTGAAAGAATATTAAGTGGCAACCGGAGGCTTGTGGTGATTAAGGAAACGTCTTCCGATGGAAACTGAACAGAAGCTTTTGGAGCAACTGCTTTTTGATGTGTGTATTCATCCCATAGACTAAAATCATTCTTTGGATTCAGCAGTTTGAAATCACTGTTTCTGTGGTACCTGAAAAAGGACATTTGGTAATGCTCTTAAGAATATGCTGAAAAAGAGATACCCTCTGATAAAAACCAGAAGGAAAGTTTTTGTAAAACTGTTCTAGATCACGTGAATTCACCTCACTGAGTTAAGCTTCTGTTTTCATTGAGTAGCATTCTAACACTGTTTTAGGTTAGTCAGCTAAGGGATACTCAGGAACACTTTGATGCTTACTGTGAAAATGGAAGTATCTTCAGATAGATACTCGAGAGAACATTTCCGAGAGATGCTTTGTGACAGGTGTATTCCACCCACAGAGTTATACTTTTCTTCTCATAGAGGATTGGGGAATCCCATTTGGAGAAAAAATACCAGGGGACATTCGGAAGTATATGGACGGCTATGGTGAAAAAGGAAATATCCTCAGACAAATACTGGAAATAAGCTTTCTGTGAAATTGCTTTGTGATAGATATGTCAATTCCTCTCACGTAGATAAAAATTTCTTTCTATTACGTGGTTTTGAAACTGCATCCAGGACGGATTCATGAAGGGACATGCGGGAGCACATTCAGGCCTGTCGGGAAATAGGACATAGCTTCAGATAAACACTGGACAGAAGCTTTCTAAGAAACTGCTTTGTGATTCGTGCATTCAACTCAGGGAGTTATACTTCTTTTGTCATAAGGCAGTGTTTGAACACTGTTCCTGTAAAACTGAAATAGTGATATTTTGCAGCTCATTGAAGACTATGGCAATGAGTGAAATATCCAGAAACAAAACCCTGAAACAAGCCTTCTAAGAATCTGGTGTCTGAAGTGTTCATACATTTCAGAGAGTTAAAGCTTACACTACATTGCCCAGTTTGGAAACTCAGTCTTTGAGGAATCTGTGAAGGGATATTAAGTGACACTCAGAGGCTTGTGGAGAAAGGAAACGTCTTCCAATGAAAACTGAAGAGAAACTTTCTTTTTTTTTTTTTTTTATTCTTTTTTTTTTTTTTTATTATACTTTAAGTTCTAGGGTACATGTGCATAACGTGCAGGTTACATATGTATACATGTGCCATGTTGGTGTGCTGCACCCATCAAAGCAACTGCTTTGTGATGTCTGTATTCATCTCATAGATTTAAATCATTCTTTGGATCGAGCAGTTTGAAATCACTGTTTCCGTGGAACCTGATAAAGGATATTTGTGAACGTTCTAAAGAATATGCTGAAAAAGAAACACCCTCTGATAAAAACCAGAAGGAAATATTTTGTGTAATTTTTCTAGGTCACAGTAATTCCACCCACACAGTTAAACTTCTGTTTTCATTGAGCAGTATAATCACACTGTTTTAGGTTAGTCAGCTAAGGGATATTCAGGATCATTTTGAGGCTTATGGTGAAATTGGAAATATCTTCAGATAGATACTGGAGAGAAGACTTCTGAGGAGCTTCTTTGTGTTGTGTGCATTCCACTCACAGATTTATACTTTTCTTCCCATAGAGGATTGGGGAATCCCTTTTGGGGTAAATGCTACCTGGTGACATTCCAGGTTATATGGACGGCTATGGTGAAAAAGGAAATATCCTCAGACAGAAACTGCAAAAAAGCTTTATGTGACTCTGCGTTGTGAAAGATATGTCTATTCATCTCAGATAGATTAAACGTTTTTTCCATTATGCAGTTCTGAAACTGTACCAAGGATGGATTCATGAAAGGACATTTGGGAGCACATTCGGGGTTGTGTGGAAACAGGAGATATCCTCAGATAAAAACTGGAGAGAAGATTTTGGAGCAAGTGCTTTGTGATGTGTGTATTCATCTCATAGCGATAAATCATTATTTGGATTGAACAGTTTGAAATCAGTGTTTTTGTGGAACCTGAGAATGGACATTTGGGAATGCTCTTAAGAATATGCTGATAAGGAAATACGCTCTGATAAAAACCAGAAGGAAACTTTCTGTGAAACTGCTCTAGGTCATGTGAAGTCCACTCGTACAGTTAATCTTCTGTTTTCATTGAGTAGTAATCTAACACTGTTTTTGTTTAGGCTGCAATGTGATACTCGTGAGCACTTTGAGGCTTACGGTGGAAATGGAAATATCTTCGGATAGAAACTGGAGAGAAAATTTCCGGATAGCTGCTTTGTGATATGTGCATTCCACTCACAGAGTTATACTTTTCTTCTCACAGATGATAGGGGAATCCTGCTTGGAGAAAACGCTACCAGTGAACATTCTGGAGTATATGGAGGGCTGAGGTGAAAAAGGAAATATCCTCTGACAAAAAATGGAGAGAAGCGTTCTCTGAAACTGCTTTGTGATAGATATGTATATTCATCTCACATAGATAAATCTTTCTTTCTATTACGCAGTTTTGAAACTGCGTCGTGGAAGGATTCCTGAAGGGACATTCGGGAACACATTCAGGCCTGTGGGGAAATTGGAAATATCTTCAGTTAAACACTGGAAAGTAGCTTTATGAGAAAATGTTTTGCGATGTGTGCATTCCACTCAGGGAGTTATACCTCTTTTCTAATAAGGCAGTGTTTGAACACTGTTCCTGCAAAACTCAAAAATTCATAGTTAGTGATATTTTGCAGAGCAATGCAGACTATGGTGAAAAGTGTAATGTCCTGAAATAAAATTCAGAAAGAAGCGTTCCAAGAAACTTTTCTCTGAAATATGTATTCACTTCAGAGAGTTAAAGCTTACATTACATTGCCCAGTTTGGACACTCTGTCTTTTTGGAATCTGTGGAGGGATATTAAGTGGTTCCTGGAGGCTTCTATTGAGAAATTAATCATCTTCCGATGAAAACTGGAGAGAAGCCTTGGGGCAACTGCTTTGTGATATGTATATTCTTCCAATAGAGTTAAATCATTATTTGGATTGAGCAGTTTGAAACCACTGTTTCTTTGGAATCTGAGCAAGGACTTTTGGGAACGCTCTTAAGAATTTGCTGAAAAAGAAATACCCTCCGATAAAAACCAGATAGAATCTTTCTGTGAAGTTGCTCTAGGTCAAGTGAAGTCCACTCACACAGGTAAGCTTTTGTTTCATTGAGCAGTATTCTAATCCTGTTTTATTTTAGACAGTAACGGATACTCGGGAGTGCTTTGAGGTTTACAGTGAAAACAGAAATATCTTTACAGAGATACTGCAGTGAAGATTTCTGAGAAATTTCGTTGTGACGAATGCATTCCACTCACAGAGTTATACTCTCCTTCTCATAGAGGATTTGGGAACCCCGTTTGGAGAAAAAGCTATCAGGGGCCATTAAAGAGTATATGGATGGCTATGTTGTAAAAGGAAATATCCTCAGACAAAAACTGGATAGAAGTTTTCTGTTAAACTGCTCTGTTTTAAATATGTCTATTCATCTTACAAAGATAAAACTTTCTCTACATTACCCAGTTTTGAAACTGCGTCATGGAGGTATTCTTGAAGGGACATTCAGGAGCACATTCAGGATGGTGGGGAAATAGGAAATATCCTCAGAAAGAAACTGGGGTAAAGCTTTCTGAAAAACTGCTTTAGATGTGTGCATTCCACTCAGGGAGTTATCACTCTTTTCTCATAAGGCAGTGTTTGAACACTGTACCTGTAAAACTGAAAAAGTGATATTTTGCAGTGCATTGAAGACTATGGCAAAAAGTGAAATATCCTGAAATGAAACCCAGAAAAAGCATTCCAAGAAACTGCTCTCTGATGTGTGCATTCATTTCAGAGAGTTAAAACTTACATTACATTGAACAGTTTGGAAACTCTGTCTTTGAGGAATCTGTGAAGGGATACTAAGTGACGCCCGGAGGATTTGAGAGAGAAATTAATCATCTTCTGATGAAAACTGGAGAGAAGCTTTTAGGGCAACTGCTTTGAGATGTGTGTATTCATCTCATAGAGATAAATCATACTTTGGATTGAGGGTTTGAAATCACTGTTTCCATTTAAACTGAGAAAGGACCTTTGGGAACACTCTTTAGAATATGCTGAAAAAGAAATACGGTCTGATAAAAATCAGAAGGAAACTTTCTGTGAAACTGCTCCAGGTCACATGAAGTCCACTCACACAGTTAAACTTCTGTTTTCATTGAGAAGTATTTTAACACTGTTTTTGTTTAGTCTGCGAAGTGATACTAGGGAGCATTTTGAGACTTACAGTGAAAACGGAATTATCTTTAGATAGAAACTGGAGAGAAGATTTCCCAGGAGCTGTTTTGTGACGTGTGCACTCCACTCACAGAGTTATACATTTCTACTCATAGAGGTTTGGGGAATACGACTAGGAGAAAATGCTACCAGGGGACATTCGGGAGTACATGGACGGCTATGGTGGAAAAGAAATATCCTCGGACAAAAACTGGAAAGAAGCTTTCTGTGAAACTGCTTTGTGATAGATAAGTCTATTCCTCTCACATAGGTAAAACTTTCTTTCTAATACACAGTTATGAAACTGCATCATGAACCATTGGCGAAGTGTCATTCAGGAGCATAATCAGGCTTGTGGGAAAAAAGCAGATATCTTCAGATAAAAACTGGAGAGAAGCTTTCCGAGAAACTGCTTTGTGATGTGTGCATTCCACTAAGGGAGTTATACCTCTTTCTCATAAGGCAGTGTTTGAACATTGTTCCTGTAAACCTGAAAAGGTGATATTTTGCTGTACATTAAAAATTATGGTGAAAAGTGATATGTCCTGAATCGAAACCCAGAAACAAGCTTTCCCAGAAACGGCTCTCTGACGTATATATTCACTTCAGAGAGTTAAAGCTTACACTACATTGCCCAGTTTGGAAACTCTGTCTTTGAGGAATCTGTAAAGGGATGTTAAGTGGTGCCCGGGGGCTTGTGGTGAGAAAGCAAACGTCTTCGGATGAATACTGGATAGAAGCTTTCAGAGGAACTGCTTTGTGATGTGTGTATTCATCTCATAGAGTGAAATCGTTCTTTGGATTGAGCAGTTTGAAATCACTGTTTCTGTGGAACCTGAGAAAAGACATTTGGGATCACTCAGAAGAATATGCTGAAAAAGAAATACCCTCCGTTGAAAACCAGAAGGAAACGTTCTGTGAAACTACTCTAGGTCACGTGAGTTCAACTCATGCAGTTAAGCTTCCGTTTTCATTGAGCAGTATAATAATACTCTTTTTTTTAGTCTGTGAAGTGATATTCGGGAGTGCTTAGAGGCTGACGGTGAGAACGGAAATATCTTCAGATACATTCTGGAGAGAAGATTTCCGATGAGCTGATTTTTGATATATGCTTTCCACTCAGAGAGTTATACTTTTCTTCTCATAGAGGATTGCAGTATTCCGTTTGGAGGAAAAGATACCAGGGGACATTTGGGAGTGTATGGATGTCCGTGGTGAAAAAGGAAATATCCTCAGAAGAAAACTGGAAAGAAGCTTTCTGTAACTGCTTTGTGATAGATATGTCTATTCATCTCACATAGATAAAACATTCTTTTTATTACGCAGTTTTGAAACTGCATCATGGACAGATTCGTGAAGGGACTTTCGGGAGCACATTCAGTCCTATGAGGTAATTGCAGATATATTCAGATAAAAACTGGAGAGAGGCTCTCTGAGTAACTGCTTCATGATGTATGTCTTCCACTCAGGGAGGCATACCTCTTTTCTCATAAGGCAGTGTTTGAACACTGTTCCCATAAAACTGAAAATGTGATACTTTGCAACTCATCGAAGACTATATCAAAAAGTGAAATATCCTGAAATAAAACCAGAAAGAAGTGTTCCAAGAAACTGCTCTCTGACGTGTGCATGCACTTCAGAGAGTTACAGCTTACACTACTTTGCTCAGTTTGTAAACTCTGTCTTTCAGTGATCTGTGAAAGGATATTAAGTGGCACCCAGAGGCTTGCAGTGAGAAAGGAAACGTCTTCTGATGATAACTGGAGAGAAGCTCTCGTAGGAACTGCTTTGTGATGTGCGTATTCATCTCATAGAGTTAAATCATTCTTTAAATTTAGCAGTTTGAAATCACTGCATTTGTGAAATCTGAGAAAGAACATGTGAACCACTCCTAAAAATATGCTGAAAAAGAAATACTCTCTGATAAAAAACCAGAAGTAAACATTGTGTGAAAATGCTCTAGGTCATGTGAAGTCCAGTCACACAGTTAAGCTTCTGTTTTCATTCAGCAGTATTCTAACACTGTTTTAGGTTAGTCAGCTCTGGGATACTCGGGAGCTCATTGAGGCTAATGGTGAAAACGGAAATATCTTCAGGCAGATAATAGAAGATTTCTGAGGAGCTGCTTTGTGATGTGTTCATTCCACTCACAGAGTTTTATTTTTCTTGTCATAGAGGTTTGGGAAATTCCGTTTGGAGGAATAGGTACCAGGGGACATTCGGGAGTATATGGACGGCAAAAGTGAAAATGGAAATAACCTCAGACGAAAACTAGAAAGAAGTTTTCTGTGAAACTGCTTTGTGATAGATATGTGTATACATCTCACATAGATAAAACATTCTGTCTATTATGCACTTTTGAAACGACATCACGGAAGGATTCACGAAGGGACATTCGGGAGCACATTCAGACTTGGGAAATAGGAGATATCTTCAGATAAAAACTGAAGAGAAGTTTTCTGAGAAATGTCTTTGTGATGTGTGCATTCACTCAGGGAGCCATACCTCTTTTCACAGAAGGCAGTGTTGAACACCGTTAGTGAAAAACTGAAAAAGTGATATTTTGCAGCGCATTGAAGACTGTGGTGAAAAGTGAAATATCCTGAAATAAAACCCATAGGAAGCGTTCCAAGAAACTGCTCTCTGACGTGTGCATTCATTTCAGAGATTCAAAGTGTACACCACGTTACCCAGTTTGCAAACTCTGTCTTTGTGGAATCTGTGAAAGGATATTAAGAAGTGCCCAGAGGCTTTTGGTGAGAAAGGAAACGTCTTCTGATGAAAACTGGAAAGAAGCTTTTGGAGCAACTTCTTTGTGATGTGTGTATTCATCTCATAGAGTTAAATCATTCTTTGGATTGAGCAGTTTGAAATCACTGTTTCTGTGGAACCTGAGAAGGGATATTTGGTAATGCTCTTAAGAATATGCTAAAAGAAAAACCTTCTGAAAAAAACCAGAAGGAAACACTCTGTGTAACTGTTCTGGGTCATGTGAATTCCACTCACACAGTTAAGCTTCTCTTTTCATGGAGCATTATTTTAACACTGTTTTCGGTTAGTCAGCTAAGGGATACTCGGGATCATTTTGAGTCTTACAGTGAAAACGGAGATATCTTCAGATAAATACTCAAGAGAAGATTTCCGAAGAGCTGCTTTGTGTCATGTGCATTCCAGGCACAGAGGTATACTTTTCTTTTCATAGAGGATTGGGGAATCCCGTTTGGAGAAAATGCTGCCAGGGGACACTCAATAACATCCGCACGGCCATGGTGAAAAAGGAAATATCCTGAGACAAAAACTGGAAGGAAGCTTTCTGTAAAACTGCTTTGGGATACATATGTCTATTCATCTCAAATAGATAAAACTTTTTTTCTATTACACAGTTTTGACACTACATCATGGATGGATTCCCGAAGGGTCACTCAGGAGCGTATTCAGGCCTGTGCGGAAGTAGGAAATATCTTCAAATAAAAACTGGGGAGAAGCTTTCTGAGAAACTGCTTTGTGATGTCAGCATTTGACACAGGGAGTTATACTTCTTTTACCCTAAGGCAGTGATTGAACACTGTTCCGGTAAAACTGAAAAAGTGATAACTTGCAGTGCATTGAACACTATGGCAATAAGTGAAATATCCTTAAATAAAACCCAGAAAGAAACGTTCCAAGAAACTGCTTTCTGACGTGTGCATTCATTTCAGAGAGTTAAACCTTACACTACGTTGCCGAGTTTGGAAACTCTGTGTTTGAAGAGTCTGTGAAGGGATATTAAGTGGCTCCCAGACGCTTGTGGTGAGAAAAGAAACGTTTTCTGATGAAAACTGGAGAGAAGCTTTCAGAGAAACTGCTTTGTGATGTGTGTATTCATCTCACAGAGTTAAATCATTCTTTGGATTGAGCAGTTTGAAATCATTCTTTCTGTGGAATCTGAGAAAGGACATTTGGGAATGCTCTTAATAATATGCTGAAAATGAAATACCCTTCGATAAAAAACAGAAGGAAACTTTCTGTGAAACTGCTCTAGGTCACGTGAAGTCCACTCTCACAGTTAAGTTTTGGTTTTCATTGAGCAGTATTCTAGCACTGTTTTTGTTTAGTCTGTGAAGTGACACTCGGGAGGGCTTTGAGACTAATGGTGAATAGAGACTATGGTGAATACAGAAATATCTTCAGACAGAAACTGGAGAGAACGTTTCCAAGGAGCTGCTTTGTGATATGTGCATTCCTCTCAAAGTGTTATACTTTTCTTCTCATAGAGGATTGGTTATTCCTGCTTGGAGAAAATGCTACCAGAGGATATTTGGAAGGACTTGGACGGCTGTGGTGAAAAAGGAAATATCCTCAGACAAAAACTGGAAAGAAGCTTTCTGTGAAACTGCTTTGTGATAGGTACATCTATTCATTGCACATAGATAAAACCTTCTTTCTATTATGCAGTCTTGATACTGCGTCATGGACAGATTCGAGGGTCATTCAGGAGCACATTCAGGCCTGTGGGGAAATAGACAAAAATTCAGATAAAAACTGTAGAGAAGCTTTATCAGAAACTGATTTGTGATGTGTGCAATCCACTCAGGGAGTTATACCTCTTTTATCATAAGACAGTGTTGGAACACTGTTCTTGTAAAACTGAAAAAGTGATATTTTGCAGCACCTTGAAGACTATGGCAAAAAATGAAATATTCTGAAATAAATCCCAGAAAGAATTGTTCCAAGAAACTGCTCTCTGACGTGTGCATTCATTTCAAAGTGTTAAAGCTTACACTACATTTCCCAGTTTGGAAACTCTGTCTTTGAGGAATCTGTGAAGCGATATTAAGTGGTGACAGGAGGCTTGTGGTGAGAAAGGAAATGTCTTCCAATGAAAATAGGAGAGAAGTTTTTGGAGCAACTGCTTTGTGATGTGTGTATTCATCTCATAGAGTTAAATAATTCTTTAGATTGAGCTGTTTGAAATCACTGTTTTTGTGGAACGTGAAAAATCACATATGGGAATGCTTTTAAGAATATGCTCAAAAACGTATACACTCCAATAAAAACCAAAAGGAAACTTTCTCTGAAACTGCTCTAGGTCTCATGAAGTCCACTCAAACAGTTAAACTTCTGTTTTCATTGAGCAGTATTCTAACACTGTTTTTGTATAGTCAGCTAAGGAACACTCAGGAGTGCTTTGAGGTTGATGGAGAAAACGGAAATATCTTCAGAGAGACACTGGAGAGTAGATTTATAAGGAGCTGTTTTGTGATGTGTGCATTCCACTAACAGAGTTATGTTTTCCTTCTGATAGAGGATAGGGGAATCCTCCTTGTAGAAAACGCTACCAGGCGACATTCAGGAGTATATGGAGGGCTGGGATGAAAAAGGAAATATCCTTAGACAAAAACTAGAAAGAAGCTTTCTATGAAAATGCTTTGTGATAGATATGTCTATTCATCACATATAGATAAATCTTTCTTTCTGTTAAGCAGTTTTGAAACTGTGTCATTCACAGATTCGTGAAGGGACATTTGGGAGCACATGCAGGCCTGTGGGGAAATAAGAAATATCTTCAGAGAAAAACTGGAGAGAATATTTTTGTGAAACTGCTTTTTGAAGTGTGCATTCCACTCAGGGAGTTTTACCTTTTTTCTCATAAGGCAGTATTAGAACAGTGTTCCTGTAAAACAGAAAAAGTGATATTGTGCAGCACATTGAAGACTATGGAGAAAAGTGAAATATCCTTAAATAAAACCCAGAAAGAAGCATTCCAAGAAACTGCTCTCCGATGTGTTCATTCACTACAGAGAGTTAAAGCTTACATGATGTTGTGCAGTTTGGAAACTCTGTCTTTGAGGAATCTGTGAAGGGATAGAAAGTGATGCCCAGAGCCTTGCCACAAGAAGGAAACGTATTCTGTTGAAAATTGGAGAGAAGCTTTCAGAGTAACTGCTTTGTGATGTGTGTATTCATCTCAAAGCATTAAATAATTCTTTGGAATGAGCAATTAGAAATCACTCTTTCTGTGGATCCTGAGAAAGGATATTTTGGAATGCTCTTAAGAATATGCTGAAAAAGGAATACCCTCCGCACTATTCACAATAGCAAAGATTGGAATCAACCCAAATGTCCATCAGTGACAGACTGGATTAAGAAAATGTGGCACATATACACCATGGAATACTATGCATCCATAAAAAAGGATGAGTTTGCGTCCTTTGTAGGGACATGGATGCAGCTGGAAACCATCATTCTTAGCAAACTATCACAAGAAGAGAAAACCAAACACCGCATATTCTCACTCATAGGTGGGAACTGAACAATGAGCTCACTTGGACTCGGGAAGGGGAACATCACACAATGGGGCCTGTCATGGGGAGGGGGGAGGGGGGAGGAACTGCACTGGGAAGTTATACCTGATATAAATGATGAATTGATGGGTGCTGACGAGTTGATGGGTGCAGCACACCAACATGGCACATGTATACATATGTAACAAACCTGCACGTTATGCACATGTACCCTAGAACTTAAAGTATAATAATAAAAAAAAAAGTTAGACTTAAAAAAACAAACAAACAAACAAACAAAAAAAAAACAAAAGGAACCTTTCTGGAAACTGCTCTAGGTCACATGAAGTCCACTCGCACATTTAAGCTTCTGTTTTTCATAGAGGATTATTCTAACACTGTTTTACGTTAGTCAGCTAAGGGATATCAGGAGCAGTTTGAGGCTTATGGTGAAAACAGAAATATCTTCAGATAGATACAAGAGAGAAGATTTCCGAGGAGCTGCTTTGTGACATGTGCATTCCACTCACAGAGTTATACTTTTCTTCTCATAGAGGTTTGGGGAATCTCATTTGGAGAAAAGGCTAACAGGGATATTTGGGAGTATATGTACGGCTATGGTGGAAAAGAAAATACCCTCAGACAAAAACTGGAAAGAATTTTCTGTGAATCTGCTTTGTGATACATATGTCATTTTATCTCACATAGATAAAATTTCTTTCTATTATGCAGTTTTGAAACTGCGTCATTGACGGATTTGCAAAGGGATATTTGGCAGCACATTCAGGCCTCTGGGGAAATCGGACATATCTTCAGATAAAAACTGGAGAGAAGTTTTCTGAGAAACTGCTTTGTGATGAGTGCATTCCACTCTGGGAAGTATACCTCTTTTCTCATAAGGCAGTATTTGAACACTGTTCCTGTACCACTAAAAAACTGATATTTTGCATTGCATTGAAGAATGTGGCGAAAAGTCAAATATACTGAAATAAAACCCAGAAAGAAGCGTTCCAAGAAACTTCTCTCTGACGTGTGCATTCATTTCAGAGTGTTAAAGCTTACAATACGTTGCCCAGTTTGGAAACTCTCTTTGAGGAATCTGGGAAGGGGTATTAAGTGGCACCGGAGGCTTATGGTGAGAAAGAAATGTCCTCCAATGAAAACTGGAGAGAAACTTTGGGAGTAACTGCTTTGAAATGTGTGTATTCATCACATAGATTTTAATCATTCTTTGGATTGAGCAGTTTGAAGTCATTGTTTCTGTGGAACTAGAGAAAGTGCATTTGGTAAAGCTCTTAAGAATACGCTGCCAGGCGCGGTGGCTCAAGCCTGTAATCCCAGCACTTTGGGAGGCCGATACGGGTGGATCACGAGGTCAGGAGATCGAGACCATCCTGGCTAACACGGTGAAACCCCGTCTCTACTAAAAAAATACAAAAAACTAGCCGGGGGATTTGGTGGGCGCCTGTAGTCCCAGCTACTCGGGAGGCTGAGGCAGGAGAATGGCGTAAACCTAGGAGGCGGAGCTTGCAGTGAGCTGAGATCCGGCCACTGCACTCTAGCCTGGGCGGCAGAGCGAGACTCCGTCTCAAAAAAAAAAAAAAAAAAAAGAATATGCTGAAAAAGAAATACCCTGTGAAACTGCTCTAGGTCTCGTGAAGTCTACTCCCACAGTTAGGCTTCTCTTTTTAGTGAGCAGTATTGCAACAGTGTTTTAGGTTAGTCAGCTAAGTGATACTCGGGAGCGCTTTGAGGCTTATGGTGAAAAATGGAAACATCTTCAGATAGAATCTGGAGAGAAAACTTGTGAGGAGCTGCTTTGTGATGTGTGCATTCCACGCACAGAGTTATACATTTGTTTTCATAGAGGATTGGGGATTCCGGCTTGGAGAAAATGCTACCAGGGGACATTCGGGAGTATAGGGACGTCTACTGTGAAAAAAGAAATATCCTCAGACATAAGCCGGAAAGAAACTTTCTGTGAAACTGCTTTGTGATACATATGTCTACTCCTCTCACAAAGATAAACCTTTCTTTCTATTACACAGTTTTGAAACTGCATAATGGAAGGATTCGCGAAGGGACATTAGGGAGCACATTCAGGCCTGTGGGGAAATAAGAGTTATCTTCAGATGAAAACTGGAGAGAAGCTTTCTGAGAAACTGCTTTGTGATGTGGGCATTCCACTCAGGGAGTTATATCTCTTTTCTCATAAGGCAGTGTTTGTACACTCTTCCTGTGAAACTGAAAATATGAAATTTTTCAGTGCATTGAAGACTCTGGCGAAAAGTGAAATATCCTGAAATAAAACCCAGAAAGAAGCATTCCAAGAAACTGCTCTCTGACCTGGGCATTCATTTCTGAGAATTAAAGCTTACAATACGTTGCCCCGTTTGGAAACTGTCTTTGAGGAATCTGTGAAGGGATATTAAGTGGCGCCCAGAGACTTGTGGTGAGAAAGGAAACGTCTTCCGATGAAAACTGGAGAGAAGCTTTCAGAGCAACTGCTTATGATGTGTGTATTCATCTCATAGGGTTAAATCATTCTCTGGAATGAGCAGTTTGAAATCACTGTTTCTGTGTAACCTGAGAAAGGACATTTGGGAATACTCTTAAGAATATGCTGAAAAAGAAATACCCTCTGATGAAAACAAGAAGAAAACATTCTAAGAAACTGCTCTAGGTCACGTGGAGTCCACTCACACAGTTAAGCTTCTGTTTCCATTGAGCAGTATTGAAACACTGTTTTTGTTTAGTCTGTGAAGTGATACTCGGGAGTGCTTTGAGGCTTACGGTGAAAATGAAACTATCTTAAGATAGAAATTGGAGAGAAGGTTTCTGAGGAGTTGCTTTGTGATGTGTGTATTCCACTCAAAGAGTTATACGGTTCTTCTCATAGAGGATTGGGGAAATCCGTTTGGAGAAAATGCTACCATGGGAAATTCGGGGGTATATGGACTGCTATGGTTTAAAAGGAAATATCCTCAGACAAAAACTCGAAAGAAGATTTCTGTGAAACTGCTTTTTGATAGATATGTCTATTCCTTTCACAAGATAAAACTTTATTTCTATTACGCAGTTTTGAAACAACATCCCAGACGGATTCGCAAAGGGACATTCGGGAGCCCATTCACGCCTCTGAGGTAATAGGAAATATCTCCAGCTTAAAACTGGAGAGAAGCTTTCTGAGAAACTGCTTTATTAGGTGTGCATTCCACTCAGGGAGTTACACCTCTTTTCACATAAAAGAGTGTATGAATATTGTTCCTGTAAAACTGAAGAAATGACATTTTACAGCACATTACAGACTATGGCAAAAATGAAATATCCTGAAATAAAACCCAGAAAGAAGCATTCCAAGAGACTGTTGTCTGACGTGTGCATTCGTTTCAGAGTTGAAGCATACACTACGTTGCCCATTTTGGAATCTCCGTCTCTCAGGAATCTGTGAAGGGGTATTAAGTGGCACCAGGAAGCCTGTGGTGAGAAGGGGAATGTCTTCTGATAAAAACTGGAGAGAAGCCTTTGGAGCAACACTTTGTGATGTGTGTATTCATCTCACAAAAGTAAATCATTCTTTGGATTGAGCAGTTTGAAAACACTGTTTCTGTGCAACCTGATAAAGGATATATGGGACCGCTCTTAAGAATATTCTAAAAAAGAAACACCCTCCATTAAAAATCAGAAGGAAACTTTCCATGTAAGTTCTCTAGGTCACGTGAATTCCACTCACACAGTTTAGCTTCTGTTTTCATTGAGCAGTATTTTAACACTGTGTTATTTTAGTCAGCTAAGGGATACTCGGGAGTGCTTTGAGGCTTATGGTGAAAACGGAAATATCTTCAGATAGATATCGGAGAGAAGATCTCCAACGAGCTGCTTTGTGACCTGTGCATTCCACTCACAGAATTATACTTTTCTTCTCATAGAGGATTGGGGAAACCCATTTGGCAAAAACGCTACCAGGGGCATTTAGGAGTATATGGACGGCTATGGTGGAAAAGAAAATATCCTCAGACAAACGGGAAAGAAGCTTTCTGTGCAATGGCTTTGTGACAGATATGTGTACTCATCTCAAATAGATAAAATTTTCTTTCTATTTCACCGTTTTGAAACTGTGCCAAGGATGGATTCGCAAAGGGACATTCATGAGCACATTTAAGCCTGTGGGAAAATAGAGAATATCTTCAGATAAAAACTGTAGAGAAGCTTTCTGAGAAACTGATTTGTGATGTGTACATTCCACTCAAGGCGTTACACCTCTTTTCTCATAAGGCAGTGTTTGAACACTATTCTTATAAAACTGAAAAAGTGATATTTTGCAGCACGTTGAAGACTATGGTGAAAAGTGAAATATCTGGAAACAAAACCGAGAAAGAGGCATTTCAAGAAACTGCTCTCTGATTTGTTCATTCATTTCAGAGAGTTAAAGCTTACACTACGTTGCCCAGTTTGGATATTCTGTCTTTGAGGAATCTGTGAAGGGATATTAAGTGGTGTCTGGAGGCTTCTGGTGAGAAAGGAAACGTATTCCAATGGCAACTGGGGAGAAGCTTTTGGAGTAACTATTTTGTAATATGTGTATTCATCTCAAAGAGTGAAATCATTCTGCAAGAGTATATGAATGACAGTGGTGAAAAAGGAAATATCCTCAGACAAAAACTGGAAAGATGCTTTCCGTGAAACTGCTTTGTGATAGATATGTCTAGTCATCTCACATAGACAAAACTTTCTTTGCATTATGCTCTTTTGAAACTGTGTCATGGACGGATTCATGAACAGACATTTGGGAGTACATTCAGGCTGATGGAGAAATATGAGATTCCTTCAGATAAAAATTGGAGAGAAGTTTTCTGAGAAACTGCTTTGTGATGTGTGCATTCCACTCAGGGAGTTATACCTCCTTTCTCATATGGCAGTGTTTGAATACTGTTCCTGTAAACTAAAAAGTTGTTATTTTGCAGTGCATTGAAGACCATGGCGAAAAGTGAAATATGGAAATTACACCCAGAAAAAAGCATTCCAAGAAACTGCCCTCTGAAATGTGCATTCATTTCAGACAGTTAAAGCTTACATTACGTTGCCTACTTTGAAAATTCGGCCTTTGAGGAATCTGTGAAGGGATATTAAGTGGCGCTCAGAAGGTTGTGGTGAGAAAGGAAACATCTTCTGATGAAAACTGGAAAGAAGCTTTCAGAGCAACTGCTTTGTGATGTGTGTGTTCATCTCATAGAGTTAAATTATTCTTTGGTTTGAGCAGTTTGAAATCTCTGCTTCTCTGGAAACTGTTAAAGTATATTTGTGAAAGCTTTAAAGAATATGCTGAAAAAGAAATACCCTCCAATAAAAACCAGAAGGAAACTTTGTGTGTAACTGTTCTGGGTCACGTGAATTCCAATCGCACAGTTAGGATTTTGTTTTCATCGAGCAGTATTCTCACACTGTTTTACGTTAGTGAGCTAAGGGGTACTCGGGAGCACTTTGAGGCTTATGGTGAAAACGGAAATATCATCAGATAGATTCTGGAGAGAAGATTTCCGAGGAGCTGCTCTGTAAGGTGTGCATTCCATCACAGAGTTATACTTTTCTTCTCATAGAGGTTTGGGGAATCCCACTTGGATAAAACTAACCAGAAACATTTGAGAGTATATGAATGGCTATGTTGGAAAAGGAAATATCCTCAGACAAAAACTGGAAAGAAGCTTTCTGTGAAACTGCTTTGTGATAAATATATCTATTCTTCTCACATAGAAGAAACTTTCTATCTATCATGCAGATTTGAAACTGCATCATGGTCGGATTCTCGAAGGGACATTCGGGAGCACTTTCAGGCCTGTGGGAAAGTCAAAAGTATTTTCAGATAAAAATTGGAGAGAAGCTTTCAGAGAAACTGCTTAGTGATGTGAGCATTCCCCTCAGGGAGTTATACCTCTTTTCTCCTAAGACAGGTTTGAACATTGGTCCTGTAAAACTGAAAAACTGAAAAAGTGAAGACTATGGTGAAAAGTGAAATATACTGTAATAAAAGCCATAAAGAAGTGCTCATAGAAACAGCTCTCGAACGTGTGCATTCATTTCAGAGACTTAAAGCTTACACTACGTTTCTCACTTTGGAAACTCTGTCTTGAGGAATATTTGAAGGGATATTAAGTGACGCCCAGATGGTTGTGGTGAGAAAGGAAACGTCTTCCGATGAAAACTGGAGAGAAGTTTTAGGAGCAACTGCTTTGTGACGTGTGTATTCATCTCAGAGAGTTAAATCATTTTTTGGATTGCTCAGTTTGATATCACTGTTTCTGTGGGACAAGAGAAAGGACATTTGGGACTACTCTTAAGAATATGCTTAAAAAGATATACCCTCCAATGAAAACCAGAAGGAATCTTTCTGTGAAACTGCTCTAGGTCACGTGAAATCCACTCACAGAGTTAAGCTTCTGTATTCATGGAGCAGTATTCTAATACTGTTTTAGGTTAGTCAGCTAACGGATACTCAGGAGTTTTTGAGGCTTACCATGAAAATGGAAATGTCTTCAGAGAGATACTGGAGAGAAGATTTCCAAGGCGCTGCTTTGTGACGTGTGCATTCCATGCACAGAGTTTTACTTTTCTTCTCATAGGGGATTGGGGAATACCATTTGGAGAAAATGCTACCAGGAACATTGGTGACTATATGGACGGCTATGTTGAAAAAGGAAATATCCTCAGACAAAAACTGGAAAGAAGTTTTCTGTGAAACTACTTTGTGATAGATATGTCTACTCCACTCAGACAGATAAAACTTTCTTTCTATTACACAGTATTGAAACTACATCAAGGACGGATTCGCGACTGGACATTAGGGAGTACATTCAGGCCTGTGCAGAAATAAGAGATATCTTCAGATAAAAACTGGAGACAAGCTTTCCAAGAAAATGCTTTGTGATGTGTGCATTACACAGAGGGAGTTATACCTCTTTTCTCATAAAGCAGTGTTTGAACCCCGTTCTTGAAAAACTGAAAAAGTAATATTTTGCAGCACTTTGATGACTATGGTGAAAAGTTAAATATCCAAAAATAAAACCCAGAAAGAAGCGTTCCAAGAAATTGCCCTCTGAAGTGTGCATTCATTTCTGAGAGTTTAAGCTTACACTATGTTGCCTAGTTTGGAAATTCGGTCTTTGAGGAATCTGTGAAGGTTTTTTATGTGGCAACCAGAGGCTTGTGGTGAGAAAGGAAACGTCTTCCAATAAAAACTGAAGAGAAGCTTTCATAGTAACTGCTTTGTGATGTGTGTATTCATCTCATAGAGTTAAATCATTCTTTTTATTGAGCAGTTTGGAATCTCTGTTTCTCTGGAACCTTGTAAAGAATGTTTGTGAATGCTCAAAAGAATATGCTGAAAAAGAAAAACCCTCCAATAAAAACCAGAAAGAAACTTTCTGTGTAACTGTTCTAGGTCTCGTAAATTCCACACGCAGAGTTAAGATTCTGTTTTCATTGAGCAGTATTCTCACACTCCTTTACATTAGTGAGTTAAGTGACACTCGGGAGTGCATTGAGGCTTATGGCGAAAATGGAAATATCTTCAGATAGATGCTGGAGAGAAGATTTCCGAAGAGCTTCTTTGTGACGTGTGCCTTCCATCACAGAGTTATACTTTTCTTCTCATAGAGGATTGGGGAATCCCGCTTGGATAAAAAGCAATCGGGGGACATTTGGGAGTATATGGACTTCTATGGTGGAAAAGGAAATATCCTTAGACAAACCTGGAAAGAAACTTTCTGTGAAACTGCTTTGTGACAAATGTGTCTTTTCATATCACATAGATAAAACTTTTTATCTATTATTCAGTTTTGAAAATGCGTCATGGTCAGATTCTCAAAGGGTCATTCGGGAGCACTTTCAGGCCTGTGGGAAAGTCAAAAATACCTTCAGATAAAAAGTGGAGAGAAGCTTTCTGAGAAACTGCTTAGTGATATGAGCATTCCCCTCAGGGAGTTATACTTCTTTTCTCCTAAGACAGTGTTTGAACATTGTTTCTGTAAAACTGAAAGAATGCTATTTTGCAGTGCATTGAAGTCTAGGCGAAAAGTGAAATTTCCTGAAATAAAACCCAGAAAGAAGCTTTCCAAGAAAGTGCTCTCTGAAGTGTGCATTCATTTCAAAGAGTTAAAGCTTACACTACATTGTGCAGTTTGGAAACTCTGTATTTGAGGAATCTGGGAAGGGATATTTAGTGGCCCCCGGAGGCTTATGGTGAGAAAGGAAATGCTTTCGATGAAAACTGGGGACACGCTTTCAGAGCCACTGCTTTGTGATTTGTGTATTTATCTCATACAGTAAAATCACTCTTTGGATTGAGCAGATGGAAATCACTGTTTCCGTGATACCTGAGAAAGGATATTTGGGAAAGCTTTTAAGAATATGGTGAAAAAGGAGTACCTTCCCATAAAAACCAGAAAGAAACTTTCTGTGAAACTGCTCTAGGTCATGTGAATTCCACGCCCACAGGTAAACTTCTGATTTCATTTAGCAGTATTCTAACACTGTTTTAGATTAGTCAGCTAAGGGATACTTGGAATCACTTTGAGGCTTACGATGAATACGGAAATATCTTCAGATAGATACTGTAAAGAAGATTTCCCAGGAGCTGCTTTGTGATGTGTGCATTCCACTCAGAGTTATGCTTTTCTTCTCATAGAGGATTGGGGAATCCTCTGTGGAGAAAAAGATACCAGGAGATTGTTTGGACGAACGGAGGCAAGATGGTGCACTTCCGGGTTCTTCTTCACCACCAACTCTTCCCGCGGGCGCAAAAATGCAGCTGGCGCCCGGGAAGGTGCAGACCAGCTGGGCATGCACCAGGTGACGTCAATCCGAAGAGACCAAGATTTACCTGGTCGCACCTGCAGAACGCCCCCTGACACGCCCATGCACCACCTATTGCCCTCCCACTCCTAGAAAAGCCACTCTCTGCCATTGAGCCACGCGGACTTCCCAGCTTCCCAGTCCTGTCGGGATGTGGGAACTCCATCCGAGAGCTTCGGGGAGGGGAACTCTGCCGGCCTTCTTTGCCAGAGGCCGACAGACTTCTTTTCCACACCTTAGGTTACTAAAATAAACTTGCAGTTTTGCGCCTGACCTTTGCCTACTTGCTGGTTCTTTTGTGCTCGCTCTGGTGGTCTTAGAAAAACAAGACAGAGATATTCAAGTGTATACAAACAGCTATGGTGAAAAAGGATGTATCTTCAGACTAAAACTGGAAAGAAGATTTCTGTGAAACTGCTCTGTGATAGATATGTCTATTCATCTCACATAGATAAAACTTTCTTTCTATTACGCAGTTTGAAACTGTGTTATGGACAGATTCGCGAAGGGACATTCAGGAGCACATTCAGGCCTGTGGGGAAAAAGGAGATATCTTCAGATAAAAAATGGAGAGAAGCTTTCTGTGAAACTGGTTTGTGATGTGTGCATTCCACTCAGTGAATTATACCTCTTTTCTCACAAGACAGTGTTTGAACAGTGTTCGAACAGTGTTCCTGTAAAACTGAAAAAGTGACATTTTGCAGCACATTGAAGACTGGTGAAAAGAGAAATATCCAAAAATAAAACAAGAAAGTAGCATTCCAAAAAACTGCTCTCTGAAGTGCGCATTCATTTCAGAGAGTTAAAACATACACTAGGTTGCCCAGTTTGGAAATTCTGTCTCTGAGGAATCTATGAAGGGATATTAAGTGGTGCCCAGAGGCTTGTGGTGAGAATGGAAACGTCTTCTGTTGAAAACTGGACAAAAGATTTTGGAGCAAGTGCTTTGTGATGTGTGTACTCATCTCATAGAGGTAAATCATTCTTTAGATTGACCAGTTTGATATCACTGTTTCTGTCTATTCTGAGAAAGGACATTTGGGAACGCTCTTAAGAATATGCTGAAAAGGAAATACCCACTGATAAAAACCAGAAGGAAACCTTCTGTGATACCACTCTACATCACCTGAAAGCCACTTGCACCGTTAAGCTTCTGTTTTCATTGAGCTGTATTCTAACACTGTTTTAGGTTAGTCAGCTAAGGGATACTCAGGAGCACTTTAAGGCTTACTTTGAAAACGGAAATATCTTCAGATAGATTCTGGAGAGATTTTCAAGGAGCTGCTTTGTGACATGTGCATTCCACTCCCAGAGTTATACTTTTCTCCTCAAAGAAAATTGGGGAATTCCATTTGGAGGAAAAGCTACCAGGAGACATTTGGGAGTATATGGACAGCTATGGTGAAAAAGGAATTATCCTCAGACAAAAACCGAAAAGAAGCTTTCTATGAAACTGCTTAGTGATAGATATGTCTCTTCATCTCACATAAATAAAACTTTCTTTCTATTACACAGTTTTGAAACTGCTTCATGGATGCATTAACGATGTAACATTCGGGAGCACATTCAGGCCTGGGGTGTAATAAGAAATATCTTTGGATAAAAACTGGAGAGAAGATTTCTGAGAAACTGCTTTCTGATAGATATTTCTATTCTACGGACATAGATAAAGGTCTATTTCTATTATGCAGTTTTGATACTGCATCATGGACACATTCACAATGGAACATTTGGGAGCACATTCATGCCACAGAGGAAATATGTAATAACTTCAGATAAGAGCCGGAGAGAAGCTTTCTGAAAAACAGCTATGTGATGTTTGCGTTCCAATCAGCGAGTTACACCTCTTTTCTCACAAGGCAGTGTTTGAACACTGTTCTTGTAAAACTGAAACAGTGATATTATGCAGTGCATTAAAGACTATGGTGAAAAGTGAAATATCCAGAAATACAACCCAGAAAGAAGTGTTTTATGAATCAGCTCTCTGACATGTGCCTTCACTTCAGAAAGTTAAAGCTCACACTACGTTGCCCAGTTTGAAAACTTTTCTTTGAGAAATCAGTGTAGGGAAATTAAATGGCCTCCGAAGGCTTGTGTTGAGAAAGGAAACGTCTTCTGATGAAAACCGGAGGGAAGATTTTGGAGCAACTCTTTCTGATACATGTATTCAACTCATACAGTTAACTCATCCTTTGAATTGAGCAGTTTAAAATCACTGTTTCTGTTGAAATTGAGAAAGGACATTAGGTAACACTTTTAAGAATATGCTGAAAAAGAAATACCCTCCGATGAAAACTGGAAGGAGACTTCTGTGAAACTGCTCTACATCACCTGAATTTCACTCACACAGTTAAGCTTCTGTTTTCATTCAGCAGTATTCTAACGTTGTTTTAGGTTAGTCAGCTAAGGGATATTCGAAAGTGCTTGGAGACTTATGGTGAAAACGGAAATATCTTCAGATAGATACTGAAGAGAATATTTCTGAGGAGCTGCTTTGTGATGTTTGAATTCCAATCACAGAGTTATACTTTTCTTCTCATAGAGGATTGGAGTATTCCATTTGAAGTAAATGCTACCAGAGGACATTCAGGACTATATGGATGGCTTCAGTGAAAAAGGAAACATCCTCAGACAAAAGCTGGAAAGAAGATTTCTGTGAAACTTCTTTGGGACAGATATATATATTCATGTCACATAGATAAAACTGTCTTTCTATTATGCAGTTTTGAAACAGCATCATGGACGGATTCACTAAGGGACATTCGGGAGGACATTCAGGCCTATGGTGAAATAGGAGATATCTTCAGATAAAAACTGGAGAGAAGCTTTCTGAGAAATTGCTTTGTGATGTGTGCATTCCACTCAGGGTGTTATATCTCTTTTCTCATAAGGCAGTGTTTGAACACTGTTCTTGTAAACTGAAAAAGTGATATTTTGCAGTGCATTGAAGAGTACGGAGAAAAGTGAATTAACTGGAAATAAGGGATACTCAGGAGCCCATTGAGGCTTATGGTGAAAACTGAAATATCATCAATTAGTCACCAGAGAGATTTCCGAGGAGCTGCTTTGTGACGTGTGCATTTCACTCAGGGAGATATACCTCTTTTCTCATAAGGCAGTGTTAGAACACTGTTCCTGTAAAACTGTAAAAGTGATATTTTGCAGTGCATTGAGAACTATGGCGAAAAGTGAAATATCCTGAAATAAAACCCAGAAAAAGCATTCCAAGAAACTGCTCTCTGACGTTTGCATTCATATCAGAGAGTTAAAGCTTACACTACATTGCCCAGTTTGGAAACTGTCTTTGAGGAATTTGTGAAGGAATATTAAGTGACACCTGGAGGCTTGTGGTGAGAAAGGAAATGTCTTCTGATGAAAACTTGAGAGAAGCTTTCTGAGCAACTGTTTTCTGATGTGTGTATTCATCCCATAGAGTTAAATCATTCTTTGGAGTGAGCCGTTTGAAATCACTATTTCTGTGGAACCTGAAAAAGGACATTTGGGAACACTCTTAAGAATATGCTGAAAAAGAAATACCCTACAATAAAAACAGAAGGAAACTTTCTGTGAAACTGTTATAGATCACGTGAATTCACCTCACAGAGTTAAGCTTCTGTTTCCATTGAGCTGTATTTTAACACTGTTTTAGGTTAGTCATCTAAGGGATACTCGGGAGCGCTCTGTGGCTTATTGTAAAAAGGAAATATCTTCAGATAGATACTGGAGAGAAGATTTCCGAGGAACTACTTTGTGACATGTGTATTCTACTTACAGAGTTATACTTTTCTTCTCATAGAGAATTGGGGAATCCCGTTTCAAGACAAAGCTCTGGGGGACATTCAGGGTTATATGGACTGCTATGGTGAAAAAGGGAATTTCCTCAGACAAAAACTGAAATGATGCTATCTTTGAAACTGCTTGGTGATAGATATGTCTATTCTTCTCACATAGATAAAACTTTATTTCTATTACGCAGTTTTGAAACTGCATCATGGATGGATTCGCGAAGGTGCAATCGCGAGCACATTCCGGCCCATGGGGAAGTAGGAAATATCTTCAGATAAAAACTGGAGCAAAGCTTTTTGATAAATTGCTTTGTGATGTGAGCATTCCACTGAGGGAGTTATACCTCTTTTCTCATAAGGCAGTGTTTTAACACTGTTCCTGGAAAACTGAAAAAGTGATATTTTTTTCAGCGCATTGAAGACTATGGCAAAAAGTGAAATATCCTGAAACGAAACCTAGAAAGAAGCATTGCAAGAAACTGCTCTCTGACGTGTGCATTCATCTCAGAGATTCAAAGTTTACACTACGTTATCCAGTTTGCAAACTCTGTCTTTGTGGAATCTCTGAAAGGATATTAAGAAGCGCCCGGAGGCTTTTGGTGAGAAAGTAAACGTCCTCGGATGAAAGCTGGTGATAAGGTTTCAGAGCAACTGCTTTGTGCTGTGTGTATTCATCTAATCAAGTTAAATCATTCTTTGAATTCAGCAGTTTGAAATCACTGTTTCTGTGGAACCTAAGAAAGGACATTTGGGAACGCACTTAAGAATATTCTGAAAAAGAAACACCCTCCGATATAAAAAGAAGGAAACTTTCTGTGAAACTGCTCTAGGTCATGTGAATTCCACTCTCACAGTTAAGCTTCTGTTTTCATTGAGCAGTATTCGAACACGGTTTTGGGTTAAACCACTAAGGGAAACTCGGGAGAGATTTGAGGCTTACTGTGAAAATGAAAATGTCTTCAGATAGACATTTGAGAGAAGATTTTCGAGAGGCTGCTTTGTGACGTGTGCATTCCCCTCACAGTGTTATATTTTTCGTCTCATAGAGGATTGGGGAATTCCGTTTGGAGAAAAAGCTACCAGGGGACATTCAGGAGTATGTGGATGGCTATGGTGAAAAAGGAACTATCCTCAGACAAAAACTGGAAAGAAGATTATCTGTGAACCTGTTTTGAGATAGATGTGTCTATTCTTTTCACGTAGATAAAACTTTTTTCTTCTATGCAGTTTTCAAACAGCAAGATAAATGGATTGGTTAAGGAACATTCGGAAACACATTCAGGCCTGTGGGGAAATAGGAAATAACTTCAGATAAAACTGGTGAGAAGCTTTCTGAATAACTGCTTTCTGATGTGTGCATTCCACTCAGGGAGTTATACCACTTTTCTCATAAGGCAGTGTTTGAACACTGTTCCTGTAAAACTGAAAAACTGATACAGTGCAGCGCATTGAAGACTAGGGCAAAAAGTGAAATATCCTGAAATAAAACCCATAAAGAAGCACTTGAAGAAACTGCTCTCTGACGTGTGCATTCATTTCAGAGAGTTAAAACTTACCCTACGTTGCCCAGTTTCGAAACTCTGTCATTGAGAAATCTGTGAAAGGACATTAAGTGGCACCTGGAGGCTTTTGTTGAGAAAGGAATCATCTTCCCATGAAAACTGGAGAGACGCTTTCAGTGCAACCACTTTGTGATGTGCTTATTCATCTCATAGAGTTAAATCATTATTTGGATTGAGCAGTTTGAAGTCACTGTTTCTGGGGAACCTGAGAAAGGACATTTGGGACCACTCTTAAGAACATGCTGAAAAGGAAATACCCTCCGATAAAAACCAGAAGAAATCTGTGAAACTAGTCTAGGTACCATGAATTTCATTCACACAGATAAGCTTCTCTTTCCATTGAGCAGTATTCTGTTTTTATTTAGTCTGTGAACCGATATACGAGAGCGATTTGAGGCTTATGGTGAAAAAGGAAATATCTTCAGAGAGAAACTGGAGAAAATACTTCCGAGTAGCTGCTTTGTGATGTTGCAGTCCACACACAGAGTTATACTTTTCTTCTCATAGAGGATTGGGGAATCCCATTTGGAGAAAACGCTACCAGGGTACACTCAGTATTGCATGGATTGCTACGGTGAAAAATGAAATATCATCAGACAAAAAGTGTATAGAAACTTTCTCTGAAACTGCTTCATCATAGATATCTCTCTTCATCTCACATAAATAAAACTTTCTTTCTATTACGTAGTTTTGAAACTGTGTCATGGTCGGATTCGCGAAGAGACGTTCGGGAGCACTTTTAGGCCTATGGTGAAAAAGGAGATATCTTCAGATTAAAACTGGAGAGAAACTTTCTGAGAAAATGCTTCAGGATGTGTGCATTCCACTTAGGGAGTTATACATCTTTACACATAAGGGAGTGGTTGAACACTGTTCCCGTAAAACTGAAAAAGTGATATTTTGCAGTCCACTGAAGTCTATGGCGAAAAGTGAAATATTCTGAAATGAAACCAAGAAAGAAGCATTCGAAGAACCTGCTCTCTGACGGTGCATTCATTTCAGAGAGTGAAAGCTCCTACTAAATTTCCCAGTTTGGAAACACTGTCTTTGAGCAATCTGCGAAGGGATATTAAGTTGCTCCTGGAGGCTTGTGGTGAGAAAGGAAACATCCTCCGATGAAAACTGGAGAGAAGCTTTCGGAGCAACTGCTTTGTGATGTGTGTATTTATCTCATAAAGTTAAATCATTCTTTGGATTGAGCAGTTTGAAATCACTGTTTCTGTGTAACCTGAGAAAGGACATTTGGGAATGCTCTGAAGAATATGCTGAAAAAGAAATACACTCCGATAAAAACCAGAAGGAAACTTTCTGTGAAACTTCTCTATTTCACATGAATTCCACTCACACAGTAAAGCTTCTGTTTTCACTGAGCATTATTCTAGCACGGTTTTAGGTTAGTCTGCTAAGGAGCTGGGTTGTGACGTGTGCATTTCACTCACAGAGTTATACTTTTCTTCTCATAGAGGATTGGGGAATTCCATTTGGAGAAAAAGCTACCAAGAACAGTTGGGAGGATATGGACAGCTATGTTGAAAAAGGAAATATCCTCAGACAAAAACTGGAAAGAAGCTTTATGTGAAATTGCTTTGAAATAGGTATATCTACTTATCTCATATAGATACAACTTTCTTCCTATTATGCAATTTGGAAATTGTGTCATGGATGAATTCGCCAAGGAACACTCGGGAGCACTTTCAGGCCTGTGGGGTAATAGGAGATATCTTCAGATAAAAACTGGAGAGAAGATATTTGAGAAACTGCTTTGTGATCTGTGACTTCCACTCAGGCAGTTATATCTCTTTTCTCATCAGGCAGTGTTTGAACACTGTTTCTGTGATACTGAAAAAGTGAGATTTTGCAGTGCATAGAAGACTATGGCTTTAAGTGAAATATCCTGAAATAAAAGCCAGAAAGAAGCATTACAAGAAACTGCTTTCTGACGTGTGCATTTTTTTCAGCGAGGTAAAGCTTACATTACGTTGCCCAGTTTGGAAACTCTGTCTTTGAGCAATCTGTGAAGGGATATTAAGTGACTCCCGGAGGCTTGTCATGAGAAAGTGAATGTCTTCTGATGAAAACCGGAGAGAAGCTTTCAGAGCAACTGCTTTGTGATGTGTGTATTCATCTCACAGATTTAAATGATTCTTTGGAATGAGCAATTTGAAATCACTATTTCTGTGGAACCTGAGAAAGGACATTTGGGAACGCTCTTGAAAACATGCTGAATAAGATATGCCCTCGGATAAAAACCAGAAGGAAACACTTTGTGAAACTGCTCTATGTCATGTGAAGTCCACTCGCACAGTTAACCTTCTGTTTTCATTGAGCAGAATTCTAATACTGTTTTCAGTTAGTCAGCCAAGGGATACTCGGGAGCACTTTGAGGCTTATGGTGAAAATGGAACTGTCTTCAGAAGATTTTCAAAGAGCTGCTTTGTGACGTGTGCACTAATCTCACAGAGTTATGCTTTTCTTCTCATAGAGGATTGCAGAACCCCGTGTGGAGAAAAAGCTACCAGGGGACATTCGGGTGTATATGGACGGCTATGGGGAAAAAGGAATCATTCTCAGATAAAAATGGTAACGAAGCTTTCTGTAAAACTGCTGGTGATAGATATGGCTCTTCATCTCATGCAGATAAAATGTTCTTTCTATTACGCAGTTTTGAAACGGCCTCATGGACGAAATCGCGAAGGTACATTCAGAAGCACTTTCAGGCCTTTGGGGAAATAGGAGATATCTTCATATAAAAATTGGAGAGAAACTTTCTGAGAAACTGCTTTGTGATGTGTGCAACCCACTCAGGGTGTTATAACTGTTTTCTCATAAGGCAGTGTTTGAACACTGTTCCTGTAAAACTGAAAAAGTGATATTTTGCAGTGCACTCTGGCAAAAAATGAAATACCCTGATATAAAACCCAGAAAGAGGCGATCCAAGAAATTGCTCTCTGTCGTGTGCATTCATTTCAGAGAGCTAAAGCTTACAGTATAATGCCCAGTTTGGAATATCTGTCTTTTAGGAATCTGTGAAGAGATATTAAGTGGTGTCTGGAGGCTTGTGGTGAGAAAGGAAATGCCTTCTGACGAAAACTGGAGGGAAGCTTTACGAACAACAGCTTTCTGATGAGTGTAATTGTCTCATAGAATTAAATCATTCTTTGGATTGAGCAGTTTGAAATCACTGTTTCTGTGGAACCTGAGAAGGATAATTGGGAAGGGTCTTAGGAATATGCTGAAAAAGAAATACCCTCCAAAAAAAAACCCAGAAGGAAACATTTTGTGAAACTGCTCTAGGTCACGTGATGTCCACGCACACAGTTAAGCTTCTGTTTTCATTGAGCAGCATTCTAACACTGTTTGAGGTTTTCAGCTAAAGGATACTTGGGAGCGCTTTGAGGCCTACGGTGAAAATGGAAATATCTTCAGATAGACACTGGCTAGGTTTCCGAGGAGCTGCTTTTTGACGCGTGCATTCCACTCACAGAGTTTTACTTTTCTTCTCATAGGGGATAGGGGAATCTTGCTTGGAGAAAATACTACCAGGGAACATTCGAGTGTATATGGACAGCAATGGTGAAAAAGGAAATATACTCAGACAAAAAGTGGAAAGAAAATTTCTATGAAACTGCTTTGTGAGAGATATGTGTATTCCACTCAGACAGATAAAACTTTCTTTCTATTACACAGTATTGAAACTGTGTCATGGACGGATTCGTGAAAGTACATTAGGGAGTACATTCAGGCCTGTGGAGAAATAAGAGATATCTTCAGATAAAAACTGTAGAGAAGCTTGCTGAGAAACTGCTTTGTGATGTGTGCATTCCACTCAGGGAGTTATACCTCTTTTCTCATAAGCCAGTGTTTGAACACTGTTCCTGTGAAACTGAAAAAGTGATATTTTGCTGCACATTGAAGACTATGGCAAAAAGTGAAATATCAGGAGTTAAAACCCAGAAGGAAGCGTTCCAACAAACTACTCTCTGATGTGTGCATTCATTTCCGATATTTGAAGCTTACACAACATTGCCCAGTTTGGGAACTCTGTCTTTCAGGATTCTGTGAAGGGATATTAAGTGGCACAAGGAGGCTTGTGGTGAGAATGGAAAGGTCTTCGGATGAAAATTGGACAGAAGATTTTTGAGCAACTGCTTTGTGATGTGTGTATTCATCTCATAGATATGAATCATTCTTTGGATTGACCAGTTTGAAATCACTGTTTCTGTGGAACCTGAAAAAGTAGTTGGGAACGCTCTTAAGAATATGCTGAAAAAGAAATACTCCCCGATAAAAATTAGAAGAAAACTTTCTGTGAAACTCCTCTAGGTCACGTGAATTCCACTCGCACAGTTAAGCTTCTGTTTTTATTGAACAGTATTCTAACACTGTGTTAGGTTATTCAGCTAAGGGATACTCGGGAGTGCTTCAAGGCTTGTTGTCAACAAGGAAATATCTTCAGATAGATACAGGAGAGAAGATTTCTGAGGAGCTGATTTGTGATGTGTGCATTCCACTCACAGAATTATACTTTTCTTCTCATAGATGATTGGGGAATCCCGTTTGGAGCAAAGCTTCCAGGGGATATTCTGGGTTATATGGACCGCTATGGTGAAAAAGGAAACATCCTCAGACAAAAACTGTAAAGATGCTATCTTTGAAACTGCTTTGTGATACATATGTCTATTTATCTCACATAGATAAGACTTTTTTTCTATTACGCAGTTTTGAAACTGCATCATGGATGGATTCACAAAGGGATATTCAGGAGCACATTCCAGCATGTGGGGAAGAAAGATATATCTTCAGATAAAAACAGGAGAGAAGCTTTATGAGAAAATGCTTTGTGATGAGTGTATTCCACTCAGGGTGTTATACCACTTTTCTCATAATGCAGTATTTGAACACAGTTCCTGTAAAACAGAAAAAGTGATATTTTGTAGCACATTCAAGACTATGGCAAAAATTGAAATATCCTGAAAAAAAAAAAAAAAAAAAACACAAGAAAGAAGCGTTTCAGCAAACTGTTCTCTGAGGTGTGCATTCATTTCAGAGAGTTAAAGCTTACATTACGTTGAACAATTTTGAAACTCTGTCTTTGCGAAATCTGTGAAGGGATATTAATTGGCACCTGGAGGGTAGTGGAAAGAAATTAAACATCTTCCGATGAAAACTGGAGGGAATCTTTTGTGGCAAATGCTTTGTGATGTGTATATTCTTCTCATAGAGTTAAATCATTGGATTGAGCACTTTGAAATCACTGTTTCTGTGGAACCTGAGAAAGGACATTTCAGAACACTCTTGAGAATATGCTGAAAAAGAAATACCCTCCGATAAAAACCAGAAAGTATCTTTCTGTGAAGCTGTTCTAGGTCACGTGAAGTCCACTTGTACAGGTAAGCTTCTGTTTTCATTGAGCAGTACTCTAACCCTGTTTTATTTCTGACAACTAAGGGATACTCGATAGTGCTTTGAGGTTTATGGTGAAAATGGAAATATTATCAGATAGATACTGGAGAGATTTCCGAGAAGAAACATTGTGACGAATGCATTCCACTCACAGACTTTTACTTTTCTTCCCTTAGAGGATTGGGGAATCCTATTTGGAGGAAAAGCTACCAGTGGACATTCGGGAGTATATGGATGGCTATGGTGAAAAAGGAAATATCCTCAGACAAAAAAATGGATACAAGCTTTCTTTTAAACTGCTTTGTTGTAGATATGTCTATCCATCTCACATAGATAAAACTTTCTCTATATTATTTAGTTTTGAAACTGCGTGATGGACGGATTTGCTAACGGACATTTGGGAGGACAATTAGGTCTCTGGGGAAATAAGAAATATCTTCAGATAAATACTGAAGGGAAGCTTTCTCAAAAACTGCTTTCTGATGTGCACATTCCACTCAGGGAGTGATACCTCTTTTCTCATAAAGCAATGTTTGAACACTGTTCCTGTAAAACGGAAAAAGAGATATTTTGCACGGCATTGAAGACTGTGGCGAAAAGTGAAATACCCAGGAAAAAAACGCAGAAAGAAGCACTCCAAGAAACTGCTCTCTGGCGTGTGCATTCTTTTCAGAGAGTTAAATCTTACACTATGTTGCCCAGTTTGGAAACTCTGTCTTTGAGGAATCTGTGAATGGATATTATGTGGCACTTAGAGGCTTGTGTTGAGAAAGGAAACGTCTTCCAATGAAAACTGAAGAGAAGCATTTGGAGCATCTTCTTTGTGATGTGTGTATTCATCTCATAGATTTAAATCATTCTTTGGATTGAGCGGTTTCAAATCACTGTTTCTGTGGAACCTGAGAGATGACATTTGGGAACACTCTTAAGAATATGCTGAAAAAGAATTACCCTCCAATAAAAAGCAGAAGGAAACTTTCTGTGAAACTGCTCTTGGTCACAGGAAGTCCACTTGCACAGTTAAGCTCGTCTTTGTATTGTACAGTATTCTAACACTGTTTTAGGTTAGTCAGCAAAAGGACACTCGGGAGCACTTTGAGGCTTACGGCGAAAAGGGAAATATCTTCACATAGATACTGGAGAGTAGATTTTCAAGGAGCTGCTTGTGACATTTGCATTCCACTCACAGAGTTATAATTTTCTTCTCATAGAAGTTTGCATAATCTCGTTTGGAGTAAAAGCTACCAGGGGACATTTGGGAGTATATGGATGGCTATCGTGAAAAAGCAGATATCTTCAGACAAAAACTGGAAAGAAACTTTCTGTGAAACTGCTTTGTAATAAATATGTCTATTCCTCTAACATAAATAAAATTTTCTTTCTATTGTGCAGTTTTGAAACTGCATCATGGACGGATTCACGAAAGACATTTGGGAGCACATTCGGGCCTGTGGGGAAGTAGTAGATAACTTCAGATAAAAACGGGAGAGAAGGTTTCTGAGAAACTGCTTTTTGATGTGTGCATTGCACTCAGGAAGTTATACCTCTTTCCTCATAAGGCAGCATTTGAACACTGTTCCTGTAAAACGATAAAGTGATAATTTGCAGCGCATTGAAGACTTGGGCAAGAAGTGAAATATCCTGAAATAAAACCCAGAAAGAAGCATTCCAAGGAACTGCTCTCAGATGTGTGGATTCATTTCAGTGTTAGAGCTTACATTACCTTGCCCAGTTTGGCAATTCTCTCTTTGAGGAATCTCTGAAGGGATATTAAGTGGCGGCCAGAGGCTTCTCGTGAGAAAGGATACGACTTCCAATGAAAACTGGAGATAAACTTTTGGAGCCACTGCCTCGTGATGTGTGTATTCATCTTATAGAGTTAAAACATTCTTTTGATTGAGTGGTTTCAAATCGCTGTTTCTGTGGAACCTGAGAAAGGACATTTGGGAATGCTCTTAAGAATATGCTGAAAAAAAACACCCTCCGATAAAAAACAGAAGGAAACTTGCCGTGAAACTCTTCTAGGTCATGTGAAGTCCACTCTCACAATTAAGCTTCTGTTTTCATGGAAAAGCATTCTTACACTATTTTAGGTTACTCTGCTAAGGGATACTCGGGAGTGCTTTGAGGCTTATGGTGAAAGCAGAAATATCTTCAGATCGATCCTGGAGAGAAAATTTCCGAGGAGCTGATGTGTGACATGTGCATGTCACTTGAACAGTTATGCTTTTCTTCCCATAGAGGATTTGCTAATCTTGTTTGGAGAAAAAGCTACCAGGGGACATTTGGGAGTATATGGATGGCTATGGTTGAAAAGAAAATATCCAGAGATAAAACTGGAAAGAAGATTTCTGTGAAACTGCTTTGGAATAGATACGTCTATTCATCTAACATAGATAAAACATTTTTTTTCTATTACACAGTTTTGAAACTGCATCATGGACGGATTTGTGAAGGGACATTGGTAGCAAAACCGGGTCTGTGTGGAAATAGGATATATATTCAGACAAATACTGGAGAGAAGCTTTCTGAGAAACTATATGTGATGTGTGCATTCCATTCAGGGTGTTATACCTCTTTTCTCATAAGGCAGCGTTTCAGCACTGTTCCTTTAAAACTGAAGAAGTGATACTTTGCAGCACCTTGAAGACTACAATGAAAAGTAAATTATACTGAAATAAAACCCAGAAAGAAGTGTTCCAAGAAACTGCTCTGTGAATGTGTATTCATTTCAGTGAGTTACATTTTACACTACGTTGCCAAGTTTGGAAACTCTGTCTTTGAGGCATCTTTGAAGGGATATTATGTGGTGCCAGGAGACTTGTGATGAGAAAGGAAACGTCTTCTGATAAAAATTGGAGAGAAGCTTTCAGAGCAACTGCTTTTGATGTGTGTATTCATCTCATAGTTTTAAATCATTCTTTGGATTGAGCACTTTGAAATCTGTTTTCTTGAACCCGAGAAAGGACATTTGGGAACACTTTTAAGAATGTGCTGAAAAAGAAATACCCTCCAACAAAAACCAGAAGGAAACTTTCCATGAAACTTCTCTATGTCATGTGAAGTCCACTCGCACAGTGAAGCTTCTGTTTTCATTGAGGAGTATTCTAACACTGTTTAAGCTTAGTCAGCTAATTGATACTTCAGAGTGCTTTGAGGCTTATGGTGAAAATGGAAATATCTTCAGAGAGATACTAGAGAGAAGAGTTCTGAGGAGCTGCTTTGTGACATGTACATTCCACTCACAGTGTTTGACTTTTCTTCTCGTAGAGGATTGGGGAATCCCATTTGGAGAAAAAGCTACCAGGGGATATTCGGGAGTATATGCATGGCTATGGTGAAAAAGGAAATATGCTCAAACAGTGGAAAGTATCTTTCTGTGAAACTGCTTTGTGACAGATATATCTATTCATCTCACATAGATAAAACTTTCTATTACGCAGTTTTGAAACTGCGTCTTGGACGGATTCACGAAGGGACATTCGGGAGAACATTCAGGCCTGTGGGGAAATAGAAAAGCTCTTCAGATAAAACCTGGAGAGAAGCTTTCTGAGAAACAGCTTTGTGATGTGTGCATTTCACTCATTGAG
This sequence comes from Piliocolobus tephrosceles, assembly GCF_002776525.5. Lineage (NCBI taxonomy): Eukaryota > Metazoa > Chordata > Mammalia > Primates > Cercopithecidae > Piliocolobus > Piliocolobus tephrosceles. The sequence goes on from NC_045452.1 coordinate 65,929,541, forward strand.
TATACGTCTTATCTCATAAGGCACTGTTTGAACACTGTTCCTTTAAAACAGATAAGGTGATATTTTGAACTGCATTGAAGACTCTGTCAAAAAGTGCAGTATCCTTAAATAAAACCCAGAAAGAAGCTTTCCAAGAAGCTGCTCTCTGACGTGTGCATTCATTTCAGAGAGTTAAAACATGCAGTACATTGCCCAGTTTGGAAACTTGGTCACTGAGGAATCTGTGAAGGGATATTAAGTGGTGCCCAGACGCTTGTGGTGAGAAGAAAATGTCTTCTGATATATACTGGATATATATTTTCAGATATATACTGGAGAGAAGATTTCTGAGGAGCACTTTGTGATGTGTGCCTTCCATCATTAGTTACACTTTTCTTCTCATAGAGGATTGGGGAATCCCTTTTGGAGAAAATGCTACCA
>NC_045452.1:65949960-65953381 GCF_002776525.5 Piliocolobus tephrosceles
AGGCAACCTACAGAATGGGAGAAAATTTTTGCAATCTACTCATCTGATAAAGGGCTAATATCCAGAATCTACAAAGAACTCAAACAAATTTACAAGAAAAAAACAAACAACCCCATCAAAAAGTGGGCAAAGGATATGAACAGACATTTCTCAAAAGAAGACATTCATACAGCCAACAGACACATGAAAAAATGCTCATCATCACTCGCCATCAGAGAAATGCAAATCAAAACCACAATGAGATATCATCTCACACCAGTTAGAATGGCAATCATTAAAAAGTCAGGAAACAACAGGTGTTGGAGAGGATGTGGAGAAATGGGAACACTTTTACACTGTTGGTGGGATTGTAAACTAGTTCAACCATTATGGAAAACAGTATGGCAATTCCTCAAGGATCTAGAACTAGATGTACCATATGACCCAGCCATCCCACTACTGGGTATATACCCAAAGGATTATAAATGATGCTGCTATAAAGACACATGCACGCGCATGTTTATTGCGGCACTATTCACAATAGCAAAGACTTGGAATCAACCCAGATGTCTATCTGTGACAGACTGGATTAAGAAAATGTGGCACATATACACCATGGAATATTATGCATCCATAAAAATGGATGAGTTTGCGTCCTTTGTAGGGACATGGATGCAGCTGATGCCCATCATTCTTAGCAAACTATCACAAGAACAGAAAACCAAACACCGCATGTTCTCACTCATAGGTGGGAACTGAACAATGACATCACTTGGACTCGGGAAGAGGAACATCACACATCAGGGCCTATCATGGGGAGGGGGAGGGGGGATTGCATTGGGAGTTATACCTGATATAAATGACGAATTGATGGGTGCTGACTAGTTGATGGGTGCAGCACACCAACATGGCACAAGTATACATATGTAACAAACCTGCACGTTATGCACATGTACCCTAGAACTTAAAGTATAACAATAATAAAAAAAAAGGAATATGCTTAAAAAGAAATGTCCACTGACAGAAACCAGAAGGAAACTTTCTGTGAAACTGCTCAAGGTCACGTGAAGTCTACTCGCACAGTTAAGCTTCTGTTTTCATTGAGTGGTATTCTCACACTGTTTTAGGTTAGTCAGCTAAGCACTATGAGGCTATGGTGAAAACCGAAATATCTTCAAATAGATACTTGAGAGAAGATTTTCGAGGAGCTGCTTTGTGATGTGTGCTCTCCACTCACAGATTTATACTTTTCTTCTCAGAGAGGATTGGGGATTCCTGCTTGGAGAAAGAGATACCAGGAGACATTCAAGTGTGTACAGATGGCTACTCTGAAAATAAAATATCCACACAAAGATTGGAAAGAAGCTTTCTGTGAAACTCCTTTGTGATATAACTGTCTACTCGTCTCACACAGATAAAACATTCCCTCTATTACGCAGTTTTGAAACTACGTCATGGACGTATTTGCGAGGGAACATTCGGGAGAACATTCAGGCCTTTGAGGAAATAGGAAATGTCTTCAGATAAAAACTGGACAGAAGATCTCAGAGAAAATGCTTCATGATGTGTGCATTCCACTCAGGGAGTTTTACCTCTTTTCACATAAAGCAGTGTCTGAACACTTTTCCTGTAAAACAGAAAAACTGATATTTGGCAGTGCACTGAAGACTATGGTGAAAATCCTGAATTAAAACCCAGAAGAAGCATTCCTAGAAACTGCTCTCTGACGTGTGCAATCATTTCAGAGAGGTAAAGCTTACACTACATTGCCCAGTTTGGAAACTCTGTCTTCGAGAAATCTGTGAAGGGATATTAAGTGGCGCTCGTTGGCTGGTGGTGAGAAAGGAAATGTCTTCCGACGAAAACCAGAGAGAAGCTTTCGGAACAACTCCTTTGTGATGTGTGTATTCATCTCATAGAGTTAAATCATTCTTTGGATCAAACAGTTTGAAATCACTGTTTCTGTGGAACCTGAAAAAGGACATTTGGGAATGCTCTCAAGAATATGCTGAAAAAGAAATACCTCCGATAAAAACCAGAAGGAAACTTTCTTTGAAACTGTTCAAGGTCACGTGAATTCACCTCACAGAGTTAAGCTTCTCTTTCCATTGAGCAGTATTTTAACACTGTTTTAGGTTAGTCAGCTAAGGTATACTCGGGAGTGCTTTGAGGCTTACGGTGAAAGCGGAAATATCTTCAGATAGATCCTGAAGAGAAGAATTCCTAGGAGCTGCTTTGTGATGTTTACATTCCACCAACAGAGTGATGCTTTTCTTCTCATAGAGGTTTGGGGAATCCAAGTTGAAGGAAACGATACCAGGGGACATACGGGATTACATGGATGGCTATGGTGGAAAAGGAAGTATCCTCAGACAAAAACATGAAAGAAGCTTTCTGTGAAATTGCTCTGTGATAGATATGTCTATTCATCTCACATAGATAAATCTTTCTTTATATTATGCAGTTTTGAAACGTTGTCATGGATGGATTCGCGAAGGGACGTTCGGGAGCACATTTAAGCCTGTGGGGTTAGGGAACCTTTCTGAGAAACTGCTCTATGTCACAGGAATTCCACTTACAGAGTTAAGTTTCTGTTTTCGTTGAGCAGTATTCTAACACGGTTTTAGGTTAGTCAGCTAAGGGATATTCGGGAGCACTTTGAGGCTTACGGTGAAAACGGAAATATCTTTAGATAGATCCTGGAGAGATTATCGAGAAGCTGATTTGTGAACGTGTTCATTCCACTTCCAGAGTTATACTTTTCTTCTCATACAGGATTGGGGAATACCGATTGTAGAAAATGTTACCAGGGGAGATTCGGGAGTATATGGATGGTTATGGTGAAAAAGGAAATATCCTCACACAAAAACTGGAAAAAAATTTTCTGAGAAACTGCTTTGGGATAGATGTTTCTATTCTTCTCACATAGATAAAACTGTCTTACTATGAAGCAGTTTTGAAACTGCATCATGGATGGATTCGTGAAGGGATATTCAGGAGGACATTTAGGACTATGGTGAAAAAGGAGATATCTCCAGATAAAAGCTGGAAAAAAGCTTTCTGAGAAACTGTTTTCCAATGTGTGCATTCCACTCAGGGAGTTATACCTCTTTTCTCCTAAGATCGTGTTGGAAGATTGTTCCTGTAAAACTGAAAAGTGATATTTTGCAGTGCATTGAAGACTAGGGTGAAAAGTGAAATATCCTGAAATAAAACTCAGAAAGAAGCTTTCCACGAAAGTGCTCTCTGATGAGTGCATTCATTTCAGAGAGTTAAATCTTACACTACGTTGCCCAGTTTGGAAACTCTGTCTTTGAGGAATTTGGGAAGAGATATTAAGTGGCGCCTGGAGGATTGTGGTGAGAAAGTTAAAGACTTCCGTTGAAAACTGGAAAGAAGCTTCTTGAGCAACTGCTTTGTGATTTGTGTATTCATCTCATAC
>NC_045452.1:65953481-65957096 GCF_002776525.5 Piliocolobus tephrosceles
TTGTGATTTGTGTATTCATCTCATACAGTAAAATCATTCTTTGGATTGTGCAGTTTGAAATCACTGTTTCTGTCATACCTGAGAAAGGACATTTGGCAACGCTTTTAATATGCTGTAAAAGAAATACCCTCCAATAAAAACCAGAAAGAAACTCTGTGAAACTGCTCTTGATCACGTCAATTCCATGCTCACAAGTAAGCTTCTTTTTTCACTTAGCGGTATTCTAACACTGTTTTTGTTTTGTCAGCTAAGGGATGCTTGGAAGCTCTTTGAGGCTTACGATGGAAACGGAAATATCTTCAGATAGATACCAGAGAGAAGATTTCCCAGGAGGTGCTTTGTGACATGTGCATTCCACTCACAGAGTTATGCTTTTCTTCTCATAGAGGATTGGGGAATCCCGCTTGGAGGAAAAACTACCAGGGGCCATTTGGGAGTATATGGATGGCTATGGTGAAAAAGGAAATATCCTAAGACAAAAACTAGAAAGAAGCTTTCTTTGAAGCTGCTTTGTGTTAGATAAGTCTACTCATCTCACATAGATAAAACTTTCTTTCTATTACACAGTTTTGAAACTGCGTCATGGACGGATTTGCAAAGGGACATTTGGGAGCACATTCAGGCCAGTGGTGAAATAGGAAATATCTTCAGATAAAAACTGAAGAGAATGTTTCCGAAAAACTACTTGGTGATGTGCACATTCTACTCAGGGAGTTATACTTCTTTTCTCATAAGACGGTATTTGAACACTGATCCTGTAAAACTGAAAATGTGATGTTTTGCAGCGCATTGATGACTATGGTGAAAAGGGCAATATTATGAAATAAAACCCTCAAAGAACAGTTCCAACAAACAGCTCTCTGATGTGTGCATTCATTTCAGACCATTAAGGCTTACACTGCATTGACCAGTTTGAAAATTCTGTTTTTGAGGAATCTGGAAGGGATATTAAGTGGCGCACAGAGGCTTGTGTTGAGAAAGGAAGCGTCTTCCGATGAAAACTGGAGATAAGATTTCAGAGCAACTGCTTTGAGATGTGTGTATTCATCTTACAGAGTTGAATCATTCTTTGGATTGAGCAGTTTGAAATCACTGTTTCTGTGCAACCTGAGAAAGGACATTTGGGAACGCTCTTAAGAATAAGCTGAAAAACAAATATCCTCTGATAAAAACAAGAAGGAATCTTGTTGTGAAACTGCTCGAGGTCACGTGAGTTCCACTCACACAGTTAAGCTTCTGTTTTCATTGAGCAGTATTCTAACACTGTTTCTGTTTAGACTGCGAAGTGAAATTCGGGAGCGCTTTGAGGCTTATGGTGAATACAGAAATATCTTCAGATAGACACTGGAAAGAAGATTTCTCAGGAGCTACTCTGTGACGTGTGCATTTCACTCACAGAGTTAAACTTTACTTCTTGTAGAGGATTGAGGAATCCCTTTTGGAGAAAGGGATAACAGGGGACATACGAAAGTAAATGCACGGCTATGTGAAAAAGGAAATATTCTAAGACAAAAACTGGAAAGATGCTTTCTGTCAAACTGCTTTGTGATAGATATGTCTATTCATCTCACACAGATAAAACTTTCGTTCTATTGTGCAGTTTCAAAACTGCGTCATGGACGGATTCGTGAAGGGACTTTCGGGAGCACATTCAGTCCTGTGGGGAAATAGGAAATATGTTCAGATAAAAACTGGAGAAAAGTTTCCTGAGAAACTGCTTCATGATGTGTGCATTCCTCTCATTGATTTTTACCTGAATTCTCATACGGCAGTGTTTGAACACTGTTCCTGTAAAACTGAAAAGGTGATATTTTGCAATGCATTGAAGACTATGGCAGAAAGTGAAATATCTTGAAATAAAACCCAGAAAGATGCATTCCAAGAAACTGCTTTCTGATGTGTGCATTCATTTCAGAGAGTTAAACCTTACACTACATTGCCCTCTTCGGAAACTGCCTTTGAGGAATCTGTGAAGGATTATTGAGTGGGGTCCAGAGGCTCCTGGTGAGAAAGAAAACATCTTCCAATGAAAACTGGAGAGAAGCTTTCAGAGCACCCGCTTTGTGATGCATGTATTCATCTCATAGAGTTAAATCATTCTTTAGTTTGAGCAGTTTGAAGTCACTGTTTCTGTGGATCCTGAGAAAGGACACTTGAGACCGCTCTTAAGAATATGTTGAAAAAGAAATACCCTCGGATGAAAACCACAAGGAAACTCTCTGTGAAACTTCTCCAGGTCACTTGAATTCCACTCGCACAGGTAAGCTTCTGTTTTCATTGAGCAGTATTCTTACACTGTTTTAGGTTAGTCAGCTAAAGGATACTCAGGAGCACTTTGAGGCTTATGGTGAAAATGGAAATATCCTCAGATAGATACTGGAGAGAAGATTTCCGAGGAGCTACTTTGTGACGTGTGCATTCCATTCACAGAGTTATACTCTCCTTCTCATAGAAGATTGGGGAATCCCATTTTTAGCAATAGCTACCAGGGGACATTCGGGAGTATTTGGACTGCAATGCTAGAAAAGGAAATATCCTCAGACAAATAATGGAAAGAAGCTTTTTGTGAAACTGCTTTGTGATTGATATGTCTATTCATATCACAAAGATAAAACTTTCTTTCTATTATGCAGTTTTTAAACAGCATCATGGATGGATTCGCGAAGAGACTTTCGGGAGCACATTCAGGCCTGTGGGGAAAAAGGAGATATATTCAGATAGAACCTGGTGAGTATTTTTCAGAGAAACTTCTCTGTGATGTGTGCATTCCACTCAAAGAGTTATACCTCTTTTCTCGTAAGGCAGTGTTTCAACACTGTTCCTGTAAAACTGAAAAAGTGCTATTTTGCAGTGCATGAAAGTCCACAGCGAAAAGTGAAATATCATGAAATAAAACTCCGAAAGAAGCGTTACAAGAAACTGCTCTCTGACGTGGGCATTGATTTCAAGGAGTTAAAGCTTACACTACCTTGCCCAGCGTGTAGACTCTGTTTTTGAGGAATCTGTGAAGGGATATTAAGTGGCACCTGGAGGCTTGTGGTGAGAAAGGTAACGTTTTGTGAACAAAACTGGAGAGAGGCTTTCACAGCAACTGCTTTGTGATGTGTGTGTTCATCTCATAGAGTTAAGTAAATTGTTTGGTTTGAGCAGTTTGAAATCACTGTTTCTGTGGAAACTGACAGAGGACATTTGGGAGTGCTCCTAAGAAGATGCTGAAAAAGAAATACCCTCCGTTAAAAACCAGAAGGAAACTTACTCTGAAACTGCTCTAGGTCACGTGAAATCCACTCACACAGTAAAATTTCTGTTCTCATTGAGCAGTATTCTAACACTGTTTTAGATTAGTCAGCTAAGGGATACCCGGGAGCGATTTGAGGCTTATGATGAAAATGGAAATATCTTCAAATAGATACTGGAGAGAAGATTTCTGAGGAGTTGCTTTGTGGCAAGTGCACTGCACCCACAGAGTGATGCTTTTCTTCTCAGAGAGGATTGGGGAATCTGGTTTGGAGAAAGTGTTATCAGGGGACATTTGGTAGTATATGAATGGCTACGGTGGAAAAGGAAATATCCTCAGAAAAAACTGGAAAGAAGTTTTCTGTGAAACTGCTTTGT
>NC_045452.1:65957106-65962464 GCF_002776525.5 Piliocolobus tephrosceles
TATCCTCAGAAAAAACTGGAAAGAAGTTTTCTGTGAAACTGCTTTGTGACAGATATGTCTATTCATCTGACATACATAAAACTTTCTTTCTAGTACACAGTTTCAAAACTGTGTCATGGACTGATTTCCAAAGGGACATTTGGGAGCACATTCAGGCCTGTGGGGAAATGGGAAATATCTTCAGATAAAAACTGGACAGAAGCTTTCTGAGAAATTGATTTCTCATGTGAGCATTACACTCAGGTAGTTATATCCTTTTCCTCATAAGGCAGTGTTTGAACACTGTTCCTGTAACACTGAAAAAGTGATATTTTTCAGTGCATTGAAGACTATGGTGAAAAGTAAAATATCCTGAAATAAAACCTGGAAAGAAGCGTTCGAAGAAACAGCTCTCTGACATATGCATTCATTTCAGAGAGTTAAAACTTACACTACATTACCCAGTTTGGAAACTCTGTCTTTGAGGAATCTATGAATGGACACTCACTGGTGCCCAGAGGCTTATGGTGAGAAAGGAAACGCCTTCCAATGAAAACTTTAGAGAAGCTTTCGGAGCAACTGCTTTGTGATGTGTGTATTCATCTCATAGATTTAAAGAATTCTTTGGATTGAGCAGTTTGAAATCACTGTTTCTGAGGAACCTGGAAAGGACATTTGGGAACGCTCTTAAGAATATGCTGAAAAAGATATACCCTCCGATAGAAACCAGAAGGATAATTTCTGTCAAACTGCTCTAGGTCACGTGAAGTCCACTCGCACAGTTAAGCTTCTGTTTTCATTGAGCAGTATTCTCACACTCTTTTAGGTTAGTCAGCTAAGGGATACATGGGAGCATTTTGAGGCTTAAGGTGAAAGCAGAAATATCTTCAGAGAGATACCGGAGAGATTTCCAAGGAGCAGCTTTGTGATGTGTGCATTCCACTCACAGAGTTATACTTTTTTTCTCTTAGAAGATTGAGGAATCTGGTTTTCAGAAAATTCGATCAGGGACATTAGGGAGTATATGAAGGGCTATGGTGAAAAAGTAAATATTCTTAGACAACAACTGGAAAGATTTCCCTCAAACTGCTTTGTGATGTGTGTATTCATATCAAAGAGCTACACCTTTCTTTTCATGGAGCAGTTTTCTGACACTGTCTCGTGGAATCTGCAAAGGGATATTTCGGAGCCCGTTGAGGCCTATAGTGAAAAAGTAAACATCCTGTGATAAAACCTAGAAGGTGGCTTCGTGAGAAACTGCTTTGTGATGTGTGAATTCATCTCAGAGAGTTACACTGTTGTTTTCATTAAGCAGTTTGATAACACTGTTGTCATGGAATCTGCAGTAGGTTATTTAGGAATGCATTGAAGCCAATGGTGACAAAGGGAATATCCTCAGATAAATAACAAAAAGAAGCTTTCTGAGGGACTGCTATGTAAGGCGTGAATTCATCTGACAGAGTTACACTGTTCTTTTCATTGAACAGTTTGCTAAGACTGTTTCCTTGGAATATGCATTGGGATCTTGTGGAGCACATTGAAGATTATGGTGAAAAAGGAAATATACTCATATTAATACTAGAAAGAACCTTTCTGAGAAATCGCTTTGTGTTGTGTTAATTCATCTCACCGAGATACATGGTTCATTTCATGGATCAATTTGGTAGCACTGCTATTGTGATGTATGAAAAGGGATATTTGGGAGTGCATGGAAGCTGATGGTGGAAAAGGAAATATCCTGAGATAAAAACTAGAAAGAAGATTTCTGTGAAATTTCTTTGTGATGTGTGAATTCATCACACAGTGTTACACCTTTATTTTTTTTGAATTGTTTGGTAGCACTGTTTTTATGGAATATGCAAAGGGATATTCGGGAGCTCCTAGGGGCCTATAGTGAAAAAGGATATAACTTCAGATAAAAACTGTAAAGAAGCTTCTCCAGAAAAGGTTTTGTAATGTGTGTATTCATCTCCTAGTGTTTAACCTTTTTGCTGATTGAGAAGTCCATCATCACTGTTTTTGTGGTACCTGAGAAGAGTTATTTAGGAGCATATTGAAGCCTATGGTGCCAAAGAAATATAATCAGACAAAAAACAAAAAGGAGCTTTCTGAGAAACTTCTTTATGATGTGTGAATTCATCTCACGGATTTACACATTTATTTTCATGGAGCTGTTTGCTAATACTATTTTCATGAAATCTGCAAAGGGATTTTCGCAAGCACATTGAGACAAATGGTGAAAAAGGATATATCCTCAGACAAAAAGTAGATATACGCTTTCTGAAAAACTGCTTTGTGATTTGTGAATTCATCTCACAGAGTTACATGATTCATTTCATGGAGCAGTTTCATTGCACTGTTTTTCGGGAATCTAAGAAGGAATATTTTGGCTCACGTTGGAGCCTGTGGTGACAAAGAAAATATCCTCAGATAAAATCTAGAAAGAAACTTTCTGAGAAACTTCTTTGTGATGTGTGAATTAACCTCACAGAGTTACACCATTCTTTTCATTGAGAAGTGTGCTACCACTTTTTTCGTGAAATCTGCAATGGGACATTCCAGATTGCACTGAGGCCTATGGTCAAGAAGTAAATATCCTAAGATAAAATCTAGAAAGAGGCTTTCTGAGAAGCAATTTTGGATGTGTGAATTAATCTCACAGAGATACACTGTTGCTTTCATTGAGAAGTGTGATAACACTGTTTTTGTGGAATTTGCAATAGGATATTTGGGAGTGAATTGAAGCCTAAGGTGACAAAGGAAATATCCTAAGAAAAAAACCAAAAAGAAGGTTTCTAAGAAACTTCTTTGTGATGTGTGAATTCAACTCACAGACTTACACCTTTCTTTTCCTGGGGCAGTTTGCAAACACTATTGTCATGGGATCTGCAAAGGAATATTTGCGAGTGCATTGAGGGAAACAGTGAAAAAGAAATATCCTCAGACAAAAACTAGAAAGAAGATTTATGAGAAACAACTGTATAATGTTTGAATTCATCTCACAGGGTTATACTGTACGTTTCATGGAGAAGACTGGTAGTACTGTTTTGGGGGAAAGTGAGAAGGGATATTTGGACTGCATTGATGCCTATGGTGAAAAAGGAGATATCCTCAGATAATAACTAGAAAGAAGCTTTCTGAAAAAGTTATCTCTGATGTGTGAATTCATCTCACAGAGTTACACCTTTCTTTTCATGCAGCAGTTTGCAAACCCTGTTTATGTGGAAACTGCAAAGTGATATATGGGAGTGCTTTGAGGCCTACGGTGAAAAAGGAAATGTCCTCAGAAAAAAATTAGAAAGAAGATATCTGAGAAACTATTTTTGGATGTGTGAATTCAACTCACAGAAATACACAGTGGTTTAAATTGAGGAGTTTGATAACACTGTTTTCATGGAATCTGCAATAGCATATTTGGGAGCTCATTGAAGAATATGGTGACAACGAAAATATCCCCAGACAAAAACCAGAAAGAAGCTTTCTGAGAAACTGTTTTGTGATGTGTGAATTCATCTCACAGAGATACAGCTTTCTTTTCGTGGAGCACTTTGCTAACACTGTTTTCGTGGAATCTGCAAAGGGATATTGGGGAGCGAGTTGTGGCTGATCGCAAAAAAGGAAATATCCTCAGACAAAAAACAAAAAGAAGCTTACTGAGAAACCTCTTTGTGATGTGTGAATTCATCTCACAGAATTACACTGTCCTTTTCATTGAGCAGCTTGCTACCCCTGTTTTCTTGGTATCTTCAATCTGATATTTTGGAGCGCAATGAAGCTTAGGGTGACAAAGGAAATATCCTCATATGTAAACTAGAAAGAAGCTTTCTGAGAAACCATTTTGTTATGTGTTAATTCATCTCACAGAGTTTCAGGATTATTTTCATGGATCAGTTTGGTAGCACTGTTTTGGGGTATCTGAGAAGGGATATTTTGGATTGCTTTGATGAATATGGTGACAAACGAAATAGTCTCAGATAAGAACTGGAAAGAAACTTTATGACAAAGTTCAATGTGATGTGTGAATTCATCCAGTAGAATTATAGCTTTCTTTTCATGGATCAGTTAGCAAACACTGTTTTTTGGAATCTGCAAAGGGATATTTGGCAGCACATTGAAGCCTATAGTGGAAAAAATTGTATACTCACATAAAAACTAGAAAGAAGTTTTCTGAGAAACTGCTGTATGATGTGTGAATTCATCTCAGAGAGATACAGCTTACTTTTTATGAAGGAGCTGCAAACCCTGTTTCTGTGGAATCTGCTAATTGATATATGGGAGCACATTGAAGAATATGGTGACAAAGGAAATATCCCCAGACAAAAACGAGAAAGAAGCTTATGAGAAACTGTTTTCTGAAGTGTGAATTCACCACACAGAGTTACACCTTTCTTTTCATGGAGCAGTTTGCTAACACTGTTTTCGTGGAATCTGAAAAGGCATATTCGGGAGCGCATTGAGGCCTATGGTGAAAAAGGAACTATCCTCAGACAAAAACAAGAAAGAAGCTTTCTGAGAAACTCCTTTGTGATTTTTGAATTCATCTCACAGTGTTACATGATTCTTTTCATGGAGCAGTTTGGTAGCACTGTTTTTGGGCAATCTGAGAAGGGATATTTGGGATCGTATTGAAGCCTAAGGTGACAAGGAAATATCCTCAGATAAAAACTAGAAAAAAGTTTTCGGATAAACCACTTTGTGAAGAGTTAATTCATCTTACAGGGTGACACGATTCTTTTCATGGATCAGTTTGGTAGCACTGTTTTGGGGGAATCTGAGAAGGGATATTGTGGATCGCATTGAAGCCTATGGTGACAAAGGAAATATCCTCAGATAAAAACTAGAAAGAAGCTTTCTGAGAAAGTTCTTTGTAATGTGTCAATTCATCTGACAGAGTTACACTTTTGTTTTCATGGGCCAGTGTGTCAACACTGTTTTCGTGCAATCTGCAAAGGGATATTTGGGAGTGATTTGAGGCCTATGGTGATAAAGGAAATATTCTCAGATAAAAACTGGAAGGAAGCTTTCCGAGTAACTGATTTGGCATTTGTGAATTCATCTCACAGAGTTACACTGTTCTTTTCATTGAGCAGTTTGTGAAAACTGTCTTCTTGCCATCTGCAGTGGAATATTTTGGAGCACATTGAAGCTTACGGTGACAAAGGAAATATCCTCTTTTAAAAACAAGAAAGAAGCTTTCTGAGAAACCGCTTTGTGATGTGTTAATTCATTTCACAGAGTTACATGATTCTTTTCATGAATCATTTTGGTAGCAGTGTTTTGGGGAATATGAGAAGGGATATTTTGGATCACATTGAAGACTATGGTGACAAAAGAAATATACTCATGTAAAAACTGCAAACAAGCTTCTGAGAAACTTCT
>NC_045452.1:65967464-65984873 GCF_002776525.5 Piliocolobus tephrosceles
AGAGCATTGAAGCCTATGGTGACAAACGAAATATCCACAGATAAAAATCATAAAGACACTTTCTGAGAAACTTTTTTATTTTTAGTGAATTCATTTCACAGATATACACTGTTCTTTACATGGAGCAGATGGTAGCACTGTTTTTGTGAAATCTTAGTAGGGATATTAGGATCACATTGAAGCATATGGTGACAAAGGAAATATCCTGAGATTAAAACTAGAAAGAAACTTTCTGAGAAAGCTCTTTGTGATGTATGAATTTATCTCACAGTGTTACACCTTTCTTTTCTTGAAGAGGTTTGCTAACACTGCTTTCATGAAATCTGCAAAGGGATATTTGGGAGCACACTGAGTCCTCTGGTGAAAATGGAAATATCCCAGATAAAAACAAGAAAGAAGCTTTTGAACAACGTTCTTTGTGATGTCTGAATTCATCTCAGAGTTATATTGTACTTTTCGTGGAACAGTTTTCTAACACTGTTCTCATGGAACAGAAAGTTTCTTTCTAGTTTTTGTATCAAGATATTTCTTTTGTCACTGTAAACTTCAATCCACTCCAAAATATTCCATTGCAGATTCCAAGCAAACAGTGCTAGCAAACTGAACAATGAACAGAACAATGTAACGCTGTGAGATGAATTCACACACCAAAAAGTAGTTTCTCAGAAAGCTTCTTTCTAGTTTTCTTCTGAGGATATTTAATTGCAATCATAGGCTTCAATGCACTCCCAAATATCCTACCGCAGATTCCACAAAAGCAGTGTTATCAAACGGCTCAAAGAAAAGCATGATGTAGCTCTGTGAGATGAATTCACACATCACAAAGCAGTTTCCTAGAAAGTTTCTTTCTAGTTTTTATCTGATGATATTTCCTTTTTCACCATAGTCCTCAATGTACTCTCAAATATCTTTTTACATATTCCACGAAAACAGTGTTAGTGAACTACTCCTTGAAAAGAAAGGTTAACTCTGTGAGATGAATTCACATATCACAAAGAATTTTCTCAGAAAGTTCCTTTCTAGTTCTTATCTGAGGATATTTCCTTAGTCACCACAGGCTTCAATGAGATCCAAAATATCCCTTCTTAAGTTCCTCAAAAACAGTGCTACCAAACTGATCCATGAAAATAATCATGTAACTCTGTGAGATAAATTATCAGATCACCAAACAGTTTCTCAAAAAGTTTCTTTTTGGTTTTACTATGGGGATATTTCCTTTGTCACCATATTCTTCATTGGAATCCCAAATATCCTATGGCAGACTCCACGAAAACAGTGTTATCAAAATGCTCAAAGAAAAGCATGGCATAGCTCTGTGAGATGAATTCATCCATCACAAAGCAGTTTCTCTGAAAACTTCTCTCTAGTTTTTATCTGAGGATATTTCCTTAGTCACCATAGGCCTCAATGTGCTCCCAAATATCCCTTTGCAGATTCCACGAAAACAGTGTGTGCAAGCTGCTCCATGAAAAAAAAGGTGTATCTCTGTGAGATGAATTCACACATTCCAAATAACTTCCTCAGAAAGCTTCTTTCTAGTTTTTATCTGCGGATATTCCCTTAGTCACATAGGCTTCATGGCAATCTAAAATATCCCTCCTCAGATTGCCCAAAAACAGTGCTACCAAACTGATCCATGAAAGAAATTGTGTAATTCTGTGAGACGAATTAACACATCATAAAGCAATTTCTCAGAGGGCCTCTTTCTAGTTTTTATATGAGGATATTTCCTTGGTTACCATAAGTTTCAATATCCTCTGAAATGTGCCATTGTAGATTCAAGAAAACAGTGTTAGCAAACTGCTCCATGAAAAGGACAGTGTAACTCTGTGCCTTGAATTCAATAATTACAAAGCATATTCTCAGAAAACCTCTTTCTGCTTTTTCTATGAGGATATTTCCTTTTGCACTATAGGCTTGAATGTGCTCCAAAATATCCCTTTGCAGATTTCACGAAAATAACAAACTGCTCCACGAAAAGAAACGTGTAAATCTGGGAGGTGAACTCACACATCACACAGCAGTTTCTCATAAAGCTTCTTTCTGATTTTGATCTGAGGATATTTCCTTTGTCTCCATAGCCTTCAATGCAATCCAAAACATCCCTTCTCAGATTCTGCATAAAAAGTGCTACCAAACTGCTCTATAAATACTATCATGTAACACTGTGAGATGAATTCATAAACCACAAAGCAGTTTCTCAGAAAGCTTCTTTCTAGTCTTTATCTGAGGATATTTCCTTTCTCACTGTATGTCTCAATGCTCTCCCAAAAATCCTTTTGTAGATTCCATGAAAATGATGTTAGCAAACTGTTATCACAAAGATCTTTCTCAGACACCTTCTTTCTAGTTTTTGTCTGAGGATATTTCCTTTTTCACCATAGGCCTCAATGCGCTCCCAAATATCCCTTGTAAGTTTCCCCAAAAACAGTGCTACCAAATAGATCCATGAAAAGAATTGTGTAAACCTGGGACATGAATTAACACATCACAAAGCAGTTTCTCATAAAACCTCTTTCTAGTTTTTATATGATGATATTTCATTTGTCACCATAAGCTTTAATGCATTCCAAAATATCCCATTGCAGATTCCAAGAAAACAGTGTTAGCAAACTGCTCAATGAAAAGAAAGGTATAACTCTGTGATGTGAATTCGCACATCACAAAGAACTTTCTCAGAAAGCTTCTTTCTAGTTTTAATCTGAGGATATTTCCTTTTTCACCATAGGCTTCAATGCAATCCAAAGCATCCCTTCTCAGATTCCCCAAAAAGAGTGTGATCAAACTGATCCAAGAAAAGGATCATGTAACCCTGTGAGATGAATTCACAAATCACAAAGCAGTTTCTCAGAAAGTATTTATCTAGTTTTTGTTTGAGGATAATTCCAATGCCACAGTAAGTTTCAATGCAGTCTGAAATATCCCATTGTAGTTTCCTAGAAAATAGTGTTAACAAACTGCTCAATGAAAAGAATAGTGTACCTCTGTGAATTGAATTCACACATCACAAAGCAGTCTCTCCAAATGCTTCTTTTTGGTTTTCCTATGAGGATATTTCCTTTGTCAACATAGGCTTCACTGCGCTCCCAAATATCTTATTGCAGATTACATGAAAACAGTGTTATCAATCTGCTCAATGAAAAGAACGGTGTAACTCTGTGAGATGAATTCACACATCACAAAACAGTTTGTCAGAAAGATTCATTTTGTTTATTACATGAAGATATTTCCTTTTTCATAATAGACCTCAATGCACTCCCTTATATCCCTTTGTAGATTCCATGTAAACTGTGTTAGCAAACTGCTCCATGAAAAGAAACGTGTAACTGTGTGAGATGAATGCATACATCTCAAAGAACTTTCTCAGATTGCTTTTTTTCTAGTTTTTATCTGAGGATACATCCTTTGTCACCATAGGCTTCAATGTGCTCTGCAATATCCCATTGCAGATTGCAAGAAAACAGTGTTTTAGCAAACTGCTCAATGAAAAGAACAGTGTATCTCTCTGACATGAATTCACACATCATGAAGCAGTTTCACAGAAATGGTTTTTCTAGTTTTTGTGTGAGGATATTTCCTTTTCCACAATAAGCTTCATTGCGCTCTGAAATATGGCATTTTAGATTCCAAGAAAACACTTTTTGCAAAATATCTCATGAAAAGAACAGTGCAACTCTCTGTGTTGAAATCAAACACCACAAAGCAGTTTCTCAGAAAGTTCCTTTCAAGTTTTTCTATGAGGAAATCTCCTTTTTCACTATAGACCTCAAAGCACTCCCAAGAATCCCTTTGCAGATTCCACAAAAACTGTGTTAGCAAACTGCTCCATGAAAAGTAAGGTGTAAGTCTGTGAGACAAATTCACGCAACACAAAGAACTTTCAGAGAAAGGTTCTTTCTGGTTTTTATCTGGGGATATTTCCTTTGTCACTGTAGGCTTCAAGGAACTAAAAAATATCCTTTCTCAGATTCCGCAAAAACAGTGCTAACAGATTGATCCATGAAAAGAATCGTGTTACACTGTGAGATGAATTAACACACCTCAAAGTGGTTTCTTACAAATCCTTTTTCTGGTTTTTATATGAGTATATTTTCTTTATCACCATAGGCTTCAATACAATCCAAAATATCCCTTCTCAGATTCCCCAAAAACAGTGCTACCAAACTGCTCCATGAAACGAATCATGCAACTTTGAGATGAAGTCACAAATGGCAAAGGATTTTCTCAGAAAGCTTCTTTCTAGTTACTGTCAGAGGATGTTTCCTTTTTCTTTTATTATTATTATTATACTTTACGTTCTACGGTACATGTGCACAATATGCAGGTTTGTTACATATGTATAATTGTGCCATGTTGGTGTGCTGCACCCATCAACTCATCAACACCCATCAACTCGTCATTTAAATCAGGTGTAACCCCAAATGCAATCCCTCCCTTCTCCCCCATCCCCATTATAAGCCTTGGAGTGTGATGTTCACCTTCCTGAGTCCAAGTGATCTCATTTTCATTTCCCACCTATGAGTGAGAACATATGGTGTTTGGGTTTCTGTTCTTGCGATATGTGCTCCAAAATATACCATTGCAGATTTCAAGAGAGTAGTGTGAGTCAACTGCTCATTGAAAAGAACAGTGTAACTCTGTTAGATGAATGAAACATTGTAATTCTCTGAGTTGAATTCACACGTCAGAGAGCAGATTCTGAGAAAGATTCTTTTTGGATTTTCCATGAAGATATTTCCTTTGTCACCATAGGCATCAATGCGCTCCCCAATATCCCTTTGCACATTCCATGAAAACAGTGTTATCAAACTACTCCATGAAAGGAAGTGTCTCTCTCAGTGAGATAAATTCACACATCACAAATAACTTTCTCAGAAAGCTTCCTTTCATTTTTTATACAAAGATATTTCCTTAGACACCATAGGCTTCAATGTGACCCAAAGTATCCCTTCTCAGATTCCCCAAAAACAGTCCTACCAAACTGTTCCTTGAAAAGAATCTGGTAACTCTGTGAGATGAATTCACAAAACAGTTTCTCAGAAAACTACTTTATAGTTATTATATGAGGATATCTCCTTTGTCACCATAAGCTTCAATGCACTCCGAAATATCCCATTACTGATTCCAAGTAAACAGTGTTAGCAAACTGCTCAATGAAAAGAACAGTGTGACTCTCTGACATGAATTCACACATCACAAAGCAGTTTCTCAGAAAGCTTCTTTTTCCTTTTTGTCTGAGGATATTTCCTTTTCACAATAAGCTTCAATGCACTCTGAAATAAGCCATTGCAGGTTCCAAGAAACCAGTGTTAGCAAACTGTTCAGTGAAAAGATCAGTGTAACTCCATGAGATGATTTGACAAAACAAAAAGCAGTTTCTAGGAGGCTTCTTTTTCATATTTATCTGAGGATATTTCTTTTGTCACCATAGGCTTCAATGCACTTCCAAATATCCTATAGCAGATTGCACACAAAACAGTATTATCAAACTGCTCAATGAAAAGAACACTGTAGCTCTGTGAGATGAATTCACACATCACAAAGCATTTTCTCAGAAAGCTTCTTTCTAGTATTTATTGTAAGGATATTTCCATTTTCACTATAGGCCACAATGCGTTCAAAAATGTCCCTTTGCAGATTCCACGAAAACAGTGGTCTTCTTTCTAGTTTTTATCTGAGAATATTTCCTTAGTCACCTTAGGCTTCAATGTGATCCAAAATATCCCTTCAATGTGATCCAAAGCACCCCCAAAAGAGTGCTACTAAATTGATGAAAGAAAAGAATCTTGTAACTGTGTGATATGAATTAACACATCTCAAAGCAGGTCTCAGAAAGCTTCTTTCTAGTTTTTATATGAGGATATTTCCTTTCTTACCATAAGCTTCAATGCGATCCAAAATAACCCTTCTCAGTTTCCCCAAAATGGTGTTATCAAACTGATCCATGAAAAGAATCATGTAACTCTGTGAGATGAATTCACAAATCACAAAACAGTTTCTCGGAAACTTTCTTAGAAGGAAAGTAGAAGTTTTTGTCTCAGGATATTTCCCTTTTCACAATATGCTTCAATGAACTCCAAAATATCGCATTGCTGATTCCAAGAAAACAGTGTTAACAAACTGCTCAATGAAAAGAACAGTGTAATTCTGTGAGTTGAATTCACACCTCAAAGAGCCATTTCTCAGAAGGCATCTTTTTGTTTTTTCAAATGAGAATATTTCTTTTGTCACCATGGGGTTCAAGGCACTCCCAAATATC
The DNA here is from genome assembly GCF_002776525.5 of Piliocolobus tephrosceles. Lineage (NCBI taxonomy): Eukaryota > Metazoa > Chordata > Mammalia > Primates > Cercopithecidae > Piliocolobus > Piliocolobus tephrosceles. The sequence goes on from NC_045452.1 coordinate 65,973,724, forward strand.
CTATTGCAGACTCCACGAAAACAGTGTTATCAAAATGCACCATGGAAAGAAGGGTGTAACTCTGTGTGACAAATTCACATATCCCAAAACATTTTCCCAGAAGTCCTCATTCTAGTTTTCATCAGAAGATATTTTCTCTTTCATTATAGGCCTCAATGCACTCCCAAATATCCCTTTGCAGATTCCATGAAAACTCTGTTAGCAAATTGCTCCATGAAAACAATGGTGTAACTCTGTGAGATGAATTCACACATCCCAAGGAACTTTCTCAGAAAGCTTCTTTCTAGTTTTTATCTGAGGATATTTCCTTAGTCATCATAGGCTTCAATGTCTTCCAAAACATGCCTTCTGATATTTCCCAAAAACAGTGCTACCAAACTGATCCATGAAAAGAATTGTGTAACTCTGTAAGATGAATTAAGTAATCACAAAGCAGTTTCTCAGAAAGGTTCTTTCTAGTTATTTTCTGAGGGTATTTCCTTTTTCACCTTAGGCCTCCATATTATAACTCTGTGAGATGAATCCACAAATCACAAAGCAGTTTCTCAGAAAGTTTCTTTCTAGTTTTTGTATGAGGATATTTCGTTTCTCACAATAAGCTTCAATGCACTCCTAAATATCCCATTGCAGATTCCAAGAAAACAGTGGTAACAAACTGCTCAATGAAAACAACAGTGCAGCACTCTCACATGAATTTACACATCATAAAGCCGTTTCTCAGAAAGCTTCTTTCTAGTTTTTGTCTGAGGATATTTCCTTTTTCACAATACACTTCAATGTGCTCCAAAATATGCCATTGCTGATTCCAAGAAAACAGCTTTTGCAAACTGTTCAATGAAAAAAACAGTGTAAATATGTGAGTTGAATTCACACATCACAAAGCAGTTTCGCAGACAGCTTCTTTCTAGTTTTCTAGTTTTCATCTGACAAAATTTCCTTTTTCACCATAGGCCTCAATACGCTCCCAAATATCCCTTTGCAGATTCCATGAAAATTCAGTTAGCAAACTGCTCCATGAAAATAATGATATAATTCTGTGAGATGAATTCCCACATCACAAGGAAGTTCCTCAAAAATCTTCCTTACAGTTTTTATCTCAGGATATTTCCTTTGTCACCATAGGCTTTAAAGCAATCCAAAATATCTCTTCTCAGATTCCCCAAAAACAGTGCTACCAAACTGATATATAAAAAAAATTGTGTAACCCTGTGAGATGAACTAACTCATCATAAAGCAGTTTCTCAGAAATATTATTTCTTGTTTTTATCTGAGGATATTTCCGTTTTCACCATAGGCTTCAATGCAATGTGAAATATCCTATTGCAAATTGCACGTAAAAAGTGTAATCTAATTGCTCAATGAAATGAATGGTATAGCTCTGTGAGATGAACTCACACATCACAAAGCAGTTTCTCAGAAAACTTCTTTCTAGTTTTTATCTGAGGATATTTCCTTTTTCACTATAAGCCACAATGTGCTCCCAAATATCTCTTTGCAGATTCCATGAAAACAGTGGTAGCAAAGTTCTCTATGAAAAGATAGATGTAACACTGTGAGATGAATTCCCATCTCACAAAGAAGTTACTCAGAAAGCTTCTTTTTAGCTTTAATCTGAGGATATTTCCTTTGTTACCATAGGCTTCAATGGGATCCAAATTATTCCTTTTTAGATTGCCCAAACACAGAGCTACCAAACTGCACTATGAAAAGAATTGTGTAACAGTGTGACATGAACTAACACATCTCAACGCGGTTTCTCAGAAAGCTTATTTTTAGTTTTTAAGTGAGGATATTTTCTTTGTCACCTTGGGATTCAATGCGACCCAAAATATCCCCTCTCAGATTCCCGAAAAACTGTGCTATCAAACTGCTCCATGACAAAAATCATGTAACTCAGTGAGATGAATTCACAAATCACAAATCTCTTTCTCAGAAAGCTTCTTTATAGTTTTTGTCTGAGGATATTTCCTTTGTCACCATAAGCTTCTATGCACTCTGAAATATTCCTTTGCTGATTCCAAGAAAACATTGTTAGCAATCTGTGCAATAAAAAGAATGGTGTAATTTTATGAGACAAATTCAAAAATCACAAAGCAGTTTCTCAGAAAGTTTCTTTCTAGTTTTTTTCTGAGGCTATTTTCTTTTTCACCATAAGCCTCGATGTGCTTTAAAATATTCCTTTGCAGATCCTAAGAAAACAGTGTGGGCAAACTGCTGAATAAAAAGAACCATGTAACTATGTGAGACAAATTCATGCATCACAAAGCAGTTTCTCAGAAAGCTTCTTTCTAGTTTTTTTCTGAGGATATTTCCTTTTTCACCATAGGCCTCAATGTGCACCCAAATATCCCTTTGCAGATTCTATGAAAACAGTGTTAGCAAATTGCTCCATGAAACAACAGTTGTAACTCTGTGATGAATTCACACATCACAAAGAACTTTCTCAGAAAGGTTCTTTCTACTTTTTATCAGAGGATATTTCCTTTGTCAGCATAGACTTCAAAGCAATCCAAAATATCCCTTCTCAGATTTCCCAAAAGAGTGCTACCACACTGCTCCATGAAAAGTATCGTGTAACTCTGAGAGATGAATTCAAAAACCATAAAGCAGATTCTTAGAAAGCTTTTTTCTAGTTTTCTCTGAGGATAAGTTTTTGTTAAAATAAGCTTCAAAGTGCTCTGAAATATCCCATTGTAGATTCCAAGAAAACAGTGCTGGCATACTGCTGAAGGAAAAGAACAGTGTAACTGTGTGAGTTGAATTCACACATCACAAAGCAGTTTCTCAGAAAGTTTCTTTCTAGTTTATCTCTGAGGATATATGTTTGTTCACTATAGGCCTCAAAGCACTCCCACATATCCCTTTGCAGATTCCATGAAAACAGTGTTAGCAAAGTGCTCTGAGAATAGAGAGGTGTAACTCCCTGAGATAAACTCACACATCACAAAGAAGTTTCTCAGAAACCTTCTTTACAGTTCTTATCTGAGGATATTTCCTTTTACACCATAGGCCTCAATTCGCTCCCAAATATCCCTCTGCAGATTCCAGGAAAACAGTGTTAGCAAACTGCTCCATGAGAAGAAAGGTGTAACTCTTTGAGATGAATTAAAACATCACAAAGTGGTTTCTTTGAAAGATTCTATCTAGTTTTTATATGAGAATGTTTCCTTTGTCACCATAGGCTTCATTGTGATTCAAAGTGTCTGTCCCTTCTCAGATTCCCCAAAAACAATGCTACCAAACTGATCCATGAAAAGAATTGTGTAAATCTGTGATATGAATTAAAACATCACAAACCAGTTTCTCTGAAAACTTCTTTCTAGTTTTTATATGAGGATATTTCCTTTGTCACCATTAGCTTCAACCCGCTCTGACATATCCTTTTGCAGATTTCAAGAAAACAGTGTTATCAAACTGCTCAATGAAAGAAACCTTGTAACTCTGTTGTTTGGACGAGTGGAGGCAAGATGGAGCAGTTCGGGCTTCTTCACCATCAGCTTTCCCGCGCCCGGGAAAGACACAGGTCGACTGCGCATGCGCAAACCAACCTCTGACGGAGAAAAACTGGAACCCACCTAGCCACGCCTACCGCCCATCCCCGACCCGCCGATGTCCCGCCCACTGCCCTCCCACTTCCGGGCCCAGGGCACAAAAGCCATTCCCGGTGGGCACGCTGTGTGCACTTCCTCAGCCCTCACTCCTGTCGGGACTGTAGGAACTCCACCTGAGAGCTCCACCAGGTGACTCCCCCAGCCTCCCCTGCCAGAGACCGATGGACCTCACCCCTCCCCGACACCTTCTTTCCTGAAGCTGGGGGACCAAAAATAAATGTGCAGTTTTGCTCCTAGCCCTGCCTACTCGCTGGTCATTCAATACTCTCCCTGGTTTCCTGGAAAGCAAATTGGTTTCCTGGAAAGCAAATCAGCTGGTGCCAAAACCGGGAGGAGACCCCTCCTCTCCTCAGGCCTCTGAGGATTGAGAAACCTCCTCCTGCTTCCACGCCGTGGATGGACCAGGATCTGAAACCCGCTTCCCTCACTCTCACGGCCTCTCTGGGATAAGTGCCCTTGTCTCCTCTTTACCTCCCTCGGCCAAAAATCCTGCACAGGTCCAAGGCCCACTTTTGAGCCACCAAGTGGCTCGGGAGACCCGTTCAGGACGGAGACGTCCATGTGAAGGTATTCTCCACCTTGGTTCCAAGAGCCTCCAGTCTGTCTCTGCTGGTTCCAAAGGACGCTTTGAAGCCAGGCAGAGATCCACTTCCACTTCCATTGTGTCCATTGTGCAGGTAAAGAAGAAACAAATGGGAAACCCTCAGTCCAAATTTCCAAAGAGCACCCCTTTAGGGTGCCTCCTAGCCAATCTAAAAACTCTACAACTCCAACAAGACCTCAAAAGAAAGTGGTTAATTTTCCTCTCCACTGTGGTGTGGCCCCAATACAAACTAGACAATCAGTCTCAATGGCCACCAGAGGGCACCCTAGACCACAATGTCTTAAACGACCTCAGCAATTTCTGCCAGAGGCTAGGCAAGTGGTCTGAAATTAATTATGTACAAGGCTTTTGGGCCTTAGGCTCTCGTCCTTATACTCCTCCTTCTCTCCCCGCTCTCTCCACCCCCTCCCTTCCTGCCCAGACTCCTCTTCCTTCGTCCTCGACTGGTGGCCTGCTCGCTCCCGTGCCCCCTTCCATGTCCTCAGCCGGCCGCCTAGGGTCCCCTATCTCTGCCCATACTCGCTCTGTGTGACCTGCTGGCGCCGCCACTCCTGCCCCACACCCTCCTACAGTGTTAGCGCCTTTGCAGGAGGTAGCTGGGGCTGAGGGGGTAGTCAGAGTACATGTCCCTTTTTCACTGGCTGACCTTTCCAACATTGAGAAGCGTTTAGGGGATTTCTCAGCTAATCCCACTGTATACATAAAGGAATTTAGATACCTCTGTCAGGCCTATGAATTAACTTGGCATGACCTCCAGGTTATCCTAACCTCTACCCTAAACCCTGAGGAGCAGGAGTGCATCCTAGTGGCCGCCAGGCAGCACGCCAACCAACAACATTTAACTGACGCCACCATTCCACTAGGGGAGCAAGCAGTCCCCTTGGCAGGCCCAGACTGGGACTACCAGGTAGGCCAGCCTGGGCGCCGTAGGAGAGACATCATGGTCCAGTGCTTGTTGGCTGGTATGCAAATGGCTTCAAACAAGGCAGTAAATTTCAACAAATTAAAAGAAGTTTCTCAAAATCTGGAAGAAAATCCAGCTGCATTCCTAAATAGGCTAACTGAGACTCTAACCCAATATACCTGACTAGATCCAGCCTCCTCCACAGGGGCCACTATTTTGGCATCTCATTTCATTTCCCAATCAGCTCCCGATATTCGCAAAAAAACTCCAAAAGGTGGAAAATGGTCCAGAGACACCAATACAAGACCTAGTTAAACTAGCCTTTAAGGTCTATAACTCCAGAGAGGAGACGGCTGAGGCACAGCGACAGGCTCGCCTCAAACAGAAAGTGCAACTCCTAGCGACGGCTTTACAACCCAGTCATAACACCAGACCAGAGAGCACACACCCCGCAGACTCCAAGACTGAAAAAGGAGCCTGCTATAAGTGCGGCAAGGCAGGACACTATACCAACAGGTGTCCACAAGGTCCCCGAGCCCCAGTGCAGCCTTGCTATAAGTGCAAGGCGTCAGGACACTGGGCCAGCGAATGTCCTAACCCTCGTCCACCAGCAACCCCTTGCCCTGCTTGCCAACAGGAAGGACACTGGAAGTCTGCTTGCCCCACCCTAGGAACAGGTGCCATGTCTCAACGTGACCCCCTTTCCCAGGATCCTGGGAGCTCCTTCCAGCTCCTACATCTGGACGATGACAACTGAAGGTGCCGAAACTCGGGGACCCCCATCACCCTCGCCGAGCCGCAGGTAACTCTCCTGGTAGCGGGTAAGACAATTAATTTTTTGATCGACAGCAGGGCTACCTATTCTGTTTTGCCATCCTTCTCTGGACCTAGCCTTCCATCCAATATCTCCGTAGTAGGAGTAAACGGAAAGCCATCCACTCCACGAAAAACCCCCCTCCTTAATTGCTGCCTGGCCAACAACTACTTTGCACACCGCACTCGTTCCTCATTATACCCTCATGCCCTACCCCATTATTAGGCCGAGACATCCTGAGCACCTTAAGGGCCTCCATATCCATTACCACCACCTCATCTACTCCCCTTCAATCCCCTCATGACCTGTTGTTCATGCTTTGTGTATGCGCATATGTTCCTCCTATGCCATCCCCACCCCCATCTTCCCAATTTTTGTACACCCTGAAGTGTTGGACACTTCCATCCCAGTCATAGCGGCCCACCACCCATCAGTTCTTGTCAAGCTCAAAGACCCCACTCATTTCCCAAACCGCCCCCAATTCTCTCTCTCTCCGACACATCTACAGGGTTTAAAGCCAATTATCACACGGCTACTTAGCCAACATACTCTTGTCCGCACCCATTCCCCCTGTAATACTCCAATACTTCCAGTCAAAAAGGTGGATGGAACGTGTAGGTTAGTACAGGATCTTCGGCTAGTCAATGAGGCTATCCATCAAACACACCCTGTAGGTCCCAATCCTTACACCGTTCTGTCTCATATCCCCACCAATTCTACTTATTTTACTGTGCTAGACCTTAAGGATGCTTTCTTTACCATACCCCTACACACAGACTGCCAGTTCCTTTTTGCTTTCACATGGGAAGACCCAGACACACACACCTCCACTCAACTGATGTGGACAGTCCTCCCACAAGGATTCTGGGACAGCCCCCACTTCTTCGGTCAGGCCTTAGCAAGAGACCTGGCCTCCTGCCCCCTCACCAATAGCAAAGTTCTGCAGTATGTAGATGATCTCCTAATCTGTACCCCTACCAAAGAAGACTCTCTTCTAGACACTGAAATTCTCCTCAACCATTTAGGCTCACTAGGTTATAGGGTATCTAAACACAAGGCCCAAATTTCTCACCAAACCGTCACATACTTGGGAATTGAAATCACCCCAACAACCCGGTTACTAATGACCGACCGTGTGACCCTAATACGAAACTTTCTTCCCCCTCAAGATGCAAAAGAAGTTCAGTCTTTCTTGGGTCTCATAGGCTTTTTCAGACATTGGATCCCCAATTTTGGAATCTTAGCCACACCTTTATACACCGAAGTTAAAGAAACCCCACATGGGCCTTTTGTCCAACCCCAAGTTAATCTCGACTCATTTCACCCGCTTAAAAGCTTGCCTTCTCTCACAACCCACTCTCTCACTGCCTGATTTCCAGCGTCCCTTCCAACTCTTTACAGATGAAAGGCAGAAAGTGGCAGTAGGTCTCTTAGCCCAGCCTGTTGGCAGCACCCACCACCCTGTGGCCTATCTATCCAAACAAATAGACCCACTGTACAAGGGTGGCAAACCTGTCTGCTTGTGTTGGCAGCGGCAGCCTGCCTGACCCAGGAAGCGAAAAAGCTCATTAGAGGCAGTAATCTAACAGTCCTCTCCACACACCACCTTCAAGATCTTATCTCTCATAAAAGTATTAGCCACTTAACTCCATCCCAGCTCCAACTTTTCCATCTCTTATTCATAGAAGACCCCACTGTTACTTTAGAAGTTTGCTCCTCTCTAAATCCAGCCACTTTACTGCCAGACCCTCTCAAACCACCTCATACTAAACATTCTTGTCCTGAAGTCCTGGAGGCTCAACCCCCCAGCCACCTACACTTTCATGATCAGCCTCTTCAGAATGCACAACTAACCCTATTTGTGGATGGCAGCTCTTTTATCAACCCTCAAGGAAACAGACAGGCAGGATATGCAGTAGTTACCTCCTCCACAGTTTTAGAGGCAAAACCCCTACCACAAGGGACCACATCACAGCAGGCAGAACTCACTGCACTAACCAAGGCACTCCTCCTATCAAAAGGAAAAACAGTAAACATATACACAGATTCTAAATATGCTTTCCTAATTGCACACACCCATTCAGTCATCTGGAAAGAGAGAGGGTTTTTAACCACCTGCAGTACCCCTATTATCAACAGAAAACAAATACTCAAAGTACTAGATGCACTGTCGGCACCTTGCAAGGTAGCCATTATACATTGTAGAGGCCACCAAACTCCATCTAACCCGGTAGCAGCTGGCAATAGTTTTGGGGACACCACTGCCAAATCGGCGGCCGGATTCTCCACCCCCACACTTCCCTCTATTTGTTTTCTCTCTCCTCAATATACCCTTATTTACACCCAAGAGGAAAAGGCCAAACTATTACAAAATCCAACAGCCAAACTAACTTCAGATGACTGGATATATATTAATAACAAATTAGTTATTCCTGAGACACAACTCCATACCATTCTTACAGACATACATAATTCCTTACATATAGGACCCAAAGCCTTATACAATTTTCTAAATCCCCTCCTCCACTGTCCAGCACTACAGAAACACTTACTTACAATCATCCAGCAGTGCCCTATCTGCCTAAAGACAAATCCTCAAGGCGTATTGTGTAACCCCCATCCGAGCCATCAACTCAGAGGGCACCAACCAGGCGAAGATTGGCAAATTGACTTTACCCACATGCCAAGGCATAAAAAATTCAAATATCTTTTAACCCTCGTTGATACTTTTTCAGGATGGATAGAAGCCTATCCTACTACAGGAGAAAGCACCAATATAGTTGTCTCCATACTCACTGAACACATTATTCCTAGGTTTGGCCTTCTGGTCACTCTTCAGTCTGACAACGGCCCAGCATTCATCTCCAAGGTAGTCCAACAGGTGGCAGCCCTCCTACACATCACCTGGAATCTCCACATCCCTTATAGACCTCAGTCTTCTGGTAAAGTAGAGAAGGCCAACGGGCTCATTAAGCAGCAACTCACCAAACTCTCCCTCGAGACTCGACAATCGTGGGTAACTCTCCTTCCCCTGGCCCTAACCTGGCTGCGAGCAGCCCCACGGAGTCCAACAGGCCTCAGTCCGTTTGAATTAGTTTACGGCTGGCCCCTCACCCTCCAGCAGTTACCCACCCTTTCTTCCCCGCTGGCAACTTATCTCCCATACCTCACCCTCTTGAGACAACTCCTGAGACAACATGCAGAACTAGCACACCCCTCTCCAACAGACACCTATAGCCCACATCTCTCTCTCAGCCCAGGAGACCAAGTATACTTAAAAGATATCCAAGCCAAAGATCTTCAGCCTAGGTGGAAAGGCCCCTATACTGTCCTCCTATCTACATACACAGCAGCCAAACTTCTAGGACACATGCACTGGGTCCATATAACACAATTAAAAAAGGCCCCCACAGAAGACAATCAGTGGGCATCTACTAGACTTACCCCTACCCGTCTCAAATTCACCAAACTCTCCCAACCACCACATGTTCCCTGACATCTTATGCTCATCCCAATTTCTCGCCATAGTCTATATAGCCCATTCCTAATTCCTATACTAATCCTCTGTTTTGCCTTATGTCTCGCTCTTGTTTTAATCAAATTTCTCTGAGCCAAGGTTCAAGAGATCACGCGTGTCACCTTCAACAAGATGCCTCTTCATCCGTACGTCCAAATACCAACCATAGACCCCAACCTTAACGACATCCCTTAACAGCAGGAAGTAGCCAGACAGACTACAGTGCCCCTTATCACTATTATCAATAAAAGGTTGGACTGTTTGGATGAGCGAAGGCAAGATGGCGCAGTTCCGGCTTCTTCACCATCAGCTTTCCCGTGCCCGGGGAAGACACAGGTCGACTGCGCAGGCACAACCTGACCTCCGACAGAGAAAAACCAGAACCCACCTAGCAACGCCTACCGCCCCGCCCATGACCCGCCTATGTCCCACCCACTGCCCTCCCACTTCCGGGCCCAGGACACAAAAGCCGTTCCCGGTGGGCACGCGGTGCACACTTCCTCAGCCCTCACTCCTGTCGGGACTGTAGGAACTCTGCCCGAGAGCTCCACTGGGTGACTCCCCCGGCCTCCCCTGCCAGAGGCCGATGGAACTCACCCCTCCCCCACACCTTCTTTCCTGAAGCTGGGGGACCAAAAATAAATGTGCAGTTTTGCTCCTAGCCCTGCCTACTCGCTGGTCATTCAATACTCACCCTGGTTTCCTAGAAAGCAAATCGGTTTCCTGGAAAGCAAATCAGTTTCCCGGAGAGCAAATCATCTGTGAGTTGAATTCAAAAATCACATAGCAGTTTCTTGCAAAGCATCTTTCTAGCTTGTATCTGTGGATATTTCCTTTTTCACTATAGGCCTCAATTCGATCCCAAATATCCCTTTGCAGATTCCATGAAAACTCTGTTAGCAAACTGCTATATGAAAAGAAAGGTGTAACTCTGTGAGAATATTTCACACATCACAAAGAACTGTCTCAGAAAGCTTCTTGTTACTTTTTATCTTAGGATATTTCCTTAGTAACCATAAGCTTCAATGCCATCCAACATATCCCTTCTCAGATTCCCCATAAACAGTGACAGAAAACCAATCCATGATAAGAATCATATAACTCTGTGAGATGATTTAACATATCCAAAAGCAGTTTCTCAGAAAGCTTCTTTCTAGTTTTTATATGATGATATTTCCTTTGTGATCACAAGCTGAAATGCACTTGGAAATATCCCATTGCAGATTCCAAGAAGACAGTGTTAGCAAACAGCTCAATGAAAGGATCAGTGTCACCCTGTGAGATGAATTCACACATCACAAAGCAGTTTCTCAGAAAGCTTCTTTCGAGTTTTTATCAGAGGATATTTCAGAGTGCTCAATGAGGTCTATAGTGAAAAAAGAATTTATTGAGGCCTATAGTGAAAAAAGAATTATTCTCAGATAAAAACTAAAAAGAAACTTTTTGAGAAACTGCTTTGTGACGTGTGAATTCGTCTCACAGAGATACAGTGTTCATTTCATGAAGCAGTTTGGTTGCAGTGTTTTTGGGGGATCTGAGAAGGGATATTTTGGATCACATTGATGACTATGGTGACAAAGGAAATGTCCTCTGATAAAAAGTAGAAAGAAGCTTTCTGAGAAAGTTCCTTGTGTTGTGTGAATTCATGTGACCGATTTAAACCATTCTTATCATGGAGAAGTTTGCTAACACTGTTTTAG
>NC_045452.1:65994873-66118649 GCF_002776525.5 Piliocolobus tephrosceles
TCTCAGAAACTTCTTTGTGATATGTGTATTCACCTCACAGAGTATCATCTTTCTGTTCATGGAACAGATTGCTAACACAGGTTTCATGGAATCTGCAAAGAGATGTTTTGGAGTGCATTGAGGCCTATCTATGGTGAAAAAGGAAATATCCTCAGAGAAAAAGTAGAAAGAAGGTTTCTGAGAAATGGCTTTGTGATGTGTGAATTCATCTTACACATTTACACACTGTTCATTTCATTGAGCCGTTTGCTAACACTGTTGTCCTGGAGTCTACATTGGGATATTTTGGAGTGCAATAAAGCTTATGGTGACAAAGGAAATATCCTCATATGAAAACTAGAAAGGAACTTTCTGAGAAACTGCTGTGTGATGTGTTAATTCATCTCACAGAGTTACACGATTCTTTTCATGGATCAGTTTTTGGGGAATCTGAGAAGGGATATTTTGGATCACATTGAAGCCTATGGTGACAAAGGAGATATCCTCAGATAAAAGCTAGAAAGAATGATTCAGAGAAAGTTCTTTGTAATAATTGAATTCGTGTCACAAATTTACAACTTTCTATTCATGAAGCCGTTTGCTAACACTGTTTTCTTTGAATCTGCGAAGGAATATTTGGGAGCACATTGAGGCCTATGGTGAGAAAGGAAATATACTCAGATCAAAACTAGAAAGAAGATTTCTGAGAAATTGCTTTGTGATGAGTGAATTCATCTTTCAGAGATACAGCGTCATTTTCATTGGGAAGTTTGATAACACTGATTTTGTGGAGTCTGCAACAGGATATTTGAGAGTACATTGAAGCCTATGGTCACAAAGGAAACATCCTAAGTTAAAAACTAAAAAGAAGCTTTCTAAGAAACTGCTCTGTGTTGTGTCAATTCATCTCATAGAGTTACATCTTTCTTTCCATGGAACAGTTGGCTAACACTGTTTTCATGGAATCTGCAATAGGATATTTGGGAGTGCGTTGAAGCCTATGGTGACTGCAGAAATATCCTCAGAGAAAAAACAAAAAGAATCTTTCTGAGAAACTGCTTTGTGATGTGTCAATTAATCTCACAGATTTACACTTTTTCTTTCATAGAGGAGTTTGCTAATACTATTTTCGTGAAATCTGAAAAAGGATATTCACGAGTGCATTGAGGAATATCTTGAAAAAGGAAATATACTCGTACAAATACTAGAAAGAAGCTTTCTGTGAAACTGCTTTGTGAGGTGTCAATTAATATCACAGAGTTACAGTTGTCTCTTCATTGAGAAGTTTGCTATCACATTTTTCGTGTAATCTGCAATACGATATTCTGGAGTGCATTGAGGAATATGGAGAAAAAGAAAATATCCTCAGATAAATACTAGAAAGAAGCTGTCTGAGAAACAGCTTTGTGATTTGTGATTCATCTCACATAGTTACACCATTCATTTCATGGTGCAGTTTGGGAGCACTGCTTTTGGGGAATCTGAGAAATGATATTTTGGATCACATTGAAGCCTTGGGTGACAAAGGAAATATCTTCAGATAAAAACTGGAAGGAAGCTTTCTCAGAAACTTCTTTGTGATGTGTGTATTCACCTCATGGAGGATCACCTTTCTGTTCCTGAAGCAGACTGCTAACACAGTTTTCATGGAATCTGCAAAGTGATGTTTGGGATCGCAGTGAGGCCTAAGGCTTATAAGGAAATATCCTCAGAGAAAAAGTGGAAAGAAGCTTTCTGGGAAACTGCTTTGTGATGTGTGAATTCATCTTACAGATTTACACCATTCTTTTCATTGAGCCGTTTGCTAACACTGTTTTCCTGGAGTCTACAATGGGATGTTTTGGAGTGCACTGAATCTTTTGGTGACAATGGAAATATCCTCATATACAAACTAGAAAGAAACTTTCTGAGAAACAGCTTTGTGATGGGTGAATTCATCTCACAGAGTTACACATTTCTTTTCATGGAGCTGTTTGCTAACACTGTTATTGTGGAATTTGCAAAGGGATTTTTGGGAGCGATTTGATTCCTATGGTGAAAAAGCAGATATCCTCAGATAAAAACTAAACAGAAGCTTTCTGCAAAACTGTTTGGTGATGCATTAATTAATCTCACATAGTTACACTGTTCTTTTCACTGAGTAGTTTGCTAACACTGTTTTCTTGGAATCTGCACTAGGATATTTCGGAGTGCATTGAAACTTTTGGTGACGAAGGAACTATGCTCACATAAAAACTGGAAAGAATCTTTCTGAGAAAGGGCTTGTGATGTGTTAATTCATTTAACAGAATTACTCGATTCTTTTCTTGGATCAGTTTGGGAGCAATCTTTTTTGGAAACCTGAGAAGGGATATTTGGGATCACATTGAAGCCTGTGGTGACAAAGGATAGATCCTCAGATAGCCTAGAAAGGATCTTTCTGAGAAAGTACTTTGTGTTGTGTGAATTCATCTCACAGTGTTACACCTTTCTTTTCATGGAGTCGTTTGCTAACACTGTTTTCATGGAATATGCAAAGGGATATTTGGGAGTTCATGGAGGATTATGGTGATAAATGAAATATCCTCTGATAAAAACCAAAAAGAAAATTTCTATGAAACTGCTTTGTGATGGGCGAATTCATCTCACAGATTTGCACGGTTCTTTTCATTGAAAAGTTTGCGGCCGGGTGCGGTGCCTCAAGCCTGTAATCCTAGCACTTTGGGAGGCCGAGACGGGTGGATCACGAGGTCAGGAGATCGAGACCATCCTGGCTAACATGGTGAAACCCCATCTCTACTAAAAAATACAAAAAACTAGCCAGACGATGTGGCGGGCGCCTGTAGTGCCAGCTACTTGGGAGGCTGATACAGGAGAATGGCATAAACCCGGGAGGCAGAGCTTGCAGTGAGCTGAGATCCGGCCACTGCACTCCAGCCTGGGTGACAGAGCGAGACTCCATCTCAAAAAAAAAAAAAAAGAAAAGTTTGCTAACATTTTTTGCGTGGAATCTGCAATGGGATATTCACAAGCACATTGAGGTCTATGGTGAAAAACAAAATATCCTCAGACAAAAAATAGAAAGAAGCTTCGATAGATAGTGCTTTGTGATTTGTGAATTCATGTCACAGAATTACACGATCCTTTTCATGAAGCAGTTTGTTAGCACTGTTTTCTTGGAATCTGCAAATGGATATTTGGGAGTGCATTGATGCCTCTGATGATAAAGGAAATATCCTCAGACAAAAGCTAGAAAGAAGCTATCTGAGAAACTTCTTTGTGATGTATGAATTCATCTCTCAGAGTTACACCGGTCTTTTCATTGAGCAGTTTGATAACACTGTTTTCGTGGAGTCTGCAATAGGATAATTGGGAGCACATTGAAGCCTATGGTGACAAAGGAAATATTCTCAGGTAAAAACCAAAAAGAAACTTTCTGTGAAACGCTTTGGGATGTATGAATTCATCTCACAGAGTTATGCTATTCTTTTTATTGAGAAGTGTGCTAACACTTTTTCTGTGGAAACTGTAATGGCATATTCGGGAGCGCATTGAAGAATATAGTGAAAAAGGAAATATAATCAGATAAAAACTACAAGGAAGCTTTCCAATAAACTGCTATGTGATATGTGAACTCATCTCACATAGATGCACCATTCTTTTCGTGGAGTAGTTTGGTAGCCTGTTTTTGGAGAATTTGAGAAGGGATATTTTGTATCATATTGAAGACCATGGTGACAAAGGAATTATCCTCAGATAAAAACTGGAAAGAAGCTTTCTGAGAAAGTTCTTTGTGATGTGTGAATTCATCTCACAGATTTACTCCTTCTTTTCATGGAGCAGTTTGCTAACACTATTTTCATGGAATCTGGACAGGGATATTCACGAGAGCACCATGGCAAATGGTGGCAAAGAAATTGTCCTCACACAAAAACTAGAAGGAAGCTTTCTGAGAAACTGCTTTGTGATGTGTGTATTCACATCAGAGTTACACGATTTTATTCTTGGGGCAGTTTGCTAACACAGTTTTCGTGCAATCTGCAACAGGATATTTGGGAGTGCATTGAATCTTATGGTGACAAAGGAATTATCCTCAGTCAAAAACCAAAAAGAAGCTGTCTGAGAAACTGCTTTGTAATGGGTAAATTTAACTCACAAATTTAAAACTTTCTTTTCATGGAGCAGTTTGTTAATACTTTTATCGTGTAATTTGTAAAGGCATATCTGGGAGCACATTGAGGCCTATAGTGAAAAAGGAAATATCCTCAGCTAAAAACCAGAAAGAAGCTTTCTGAGAAACTGCTTTGTGATGTGTGAGTTCATCTTGCAGAGTTACACCATTCTTTTCATTGTGCAGTTTTATAACACTGTTTTTGTGGAATCTGAAATAGGATATCCTTGAGTGCCTTGAAGCTTATGGTGACAAAGGGAATATCCTCTGACAAAAAACAAAAGGAAGCTTTCTGTCAAACTGCTTTGTGATGTGTGAATTCGTCTCAAAGAGTTACACCATTCGTTTTATTGAGAAGTTTGCTAACACTTTATTCATGGTATCTGCCATGGGATATTCCAGAGCACCTTGAAGAATATGGTGAACAAGGAAATATCCTCAGATAAAAACTAGAAAGAAACTTTCTGAGAAACAGCTTTGTGATGTGTGAATTCATCGTACAGAGATACACTGTTCTTTTCATGGATCAGATTGGTAGCACTATTTTTGGGAAATCAGAGAAGGGATATTATAAATGACATTGATGTCTATGGTGACAAAGGAAATATCCTTAGATGAAAACTAGAATGAAGCTTTCTGAGAAACTGCTTTATGATATGTGATTTTATCTCTCTGAGTTACACTGCTCTTTTCATTAAGTAGTTTGATAACACTGTTTTCATGGAATTTGCTATGGGATATTTCAGAGTGTATTGAAGCTTATGGTGACAAAGGAAATATCCTCATATAAAATCTAGAAAGAAGCGTTCTGAGAAACTGATATGTGATTTGTTAATTCATTTCACAAAGTTACAGGTTTATTTTCATAGAACAGTTTGGTAGTATTGTTTATGGGAAATCTCAGAATGGATATTTGGGATTGCATTGAAGCATATGGTGACAAAGGAAACATCCTCAGGTAAAAACTAGAAATAAGCTCTCTGAGAAAGTTCTTTCTGAAGTGTCAATTCCTCTTCACAGAATTTCACCTGCCTTGTCATGGAGAAGTTTGCTAACACTGTTTTTGTGGAATCTGCAAAGGGGTATTTGGGAATGCATTGAGGCCTACAGTGAAAAAGGAAATATCTTCAGATAAAAACTAGAGAGAAGCTTTCTGAGAAACTGCTTGGTGATGTGTGAGTTCATCTGACAGATTACACCATCCTCTTAACTGAGCAATTTGATAACACTGTTTTTGTGGAATCTGCAATAGGATATTTGGGAGTGCTTGGAAGCTTGCAGTGACAAAGGATATATCCTCAGATAAAAACCAAAATAAGTTTCTGCAAAACTGCTTTGTGATGTGTCAAATGATCTCACAGAATTACAACATTCTTTTCATTGAGAAGTTCTCTAGCACATTTTTCATGAAATCTGCAAAGGGATATTCGTAGCACATTGAGGAATATGGTGAAAATATAAGTATCCTCAGATAAAAACTAGAAAAAGTTTTCTGAGAAACAGTTTTGTGAAGTGTGAATTCATCTCGCAAAGATACACCAATCTTTTCATGGATCAGTTTGATTGCTCTGTTTTTGGGGAATCTGAGAAGGGATATTTTTTGATTGCTTTGAATCCTATGGTGACAAAGGAAATATCCTCAGATAAAAACTAGAAAGAGGCTTTCTGAGAAAGTTCTTTATGATGTCTGAATTCACCTCACAGCGTTACACCTTTATTTTCACGGAGAAGTTTGCTAATACTGTTTTCATTTTATCTGCAAAGGGATATTTAGGAGCACATTGAGGCCTATGTTGGAAAAGGAAATATATTCCGACAAAAACTGGAAAGAAGATTTCTGAGAAACTGCTTTGTGATGTGTCAATTCATCTTGCAGAGTTACACCATTCATTTCATTGAGCAGTTTGATAACACTGTTTTCGTGGAATCTGCAATAGGGTACTTGGGAGCATAATGAAGACTATGTGACAAAGGAATTGCCCTCAGATAAAAACCAAAAGAACTTTTCTGTGAAACAGCTTTGTGATGTGTGAATTCATCTCAGAGAGTTACACCATATTTTCCATGGAACAGATTGGTAGCACAGTTTTTGGGGAATCTAAGAAGGGATATTCTGGTTCGTGTTTAATCCTATGGTGACAAAGGAAATAACCTCAGATAAAAACTAGAGAGAAAGTTTCCGAGAAACTTCTTTCTGATGTGTATATTCATCTCACAGAATAACATCTTTTTTTTCATGGAGCAGCTTTCTAACACTGTTTTCGTGGAGTCTCCAAAGGGAGATTTTGGAGTGAGTTGAGTCCTATGCTGAAAAAGGAAATATCTTCACATAAAATCTGGATGGAAACTTTCTGAGAAACTGCTCTGAGACTTGTGAATTCATCTGACAGAGTTACACTGTTCTTTTCATTGAGAAGTTTGCTAACAGTTTTGTCATGGAATCTGCAATAGGATATTCAGGAGTACATTGAGGAACACAGAGAAAAAAGAAATATCCTCAGATAAAAACTAGAAATAATCTTTCTGAGAAACTGCTTTGTGATGTGTGAATTCATCTCATAGAGTTGCACCACTCTTTTCATGAGAAGTTTGGTAGCTTTGTTTTTGGGGAATGTGAAGAGACATGTTTTGAATTACATTGAGGCCTATGGTGACAAAGGAAATATCCTCAGATAAAAACTAGAAAGAAGCTATCTGAGAAACTGCTTTGTGATGTGTGAATTCATCTCACATAGTTACAGGATTCTTTTCTTGGAGCAGTTTGCTAACACTCTTTCTGTGGAAACTGCAATAGGATATTTTAGTGTGCATTGATGCCTAGCATGAGAAAGGAATTATCCTCAGCAAAACCCAAAAAGAATGTTTCTGAGAAACTGTTCTGTGATGTGTGAATTCCTCTAACAGGTTTACACCTTTCTTTTCATTTAGCAGTTTTCTAACACCATTTGCGTGGAATCTGCAAAGAGATATTCACGAGTGTGTTGAGGACTGTAGTGGAAAAGGAAATATCCCCAGACAAAAACTAGAAAGAAGCTTTCTGACAACCTACTTGGGGATTTGTGAATTGATCTCATAGAGCTACATGATTCTTATCATGGAACAGTTTGGTAGCACTTTTTTTGGGGAATCTGAAGAGGGATATTTGGATCGCATTGAAACCTATGGTGAGAATGAATTATCTTCATATAAAAAGTAGAAAGAAGCTCTCTGAGAAACCGCTTTGTGATGTGTGAATTCAACTCACAGAATTACACGATTCTTTTCATGGATCAGTTTGGTAGCACTGTTTTTGGGGGAATCTGAGAAGGGGTATTTTGAATTGCATTGAAGCCTATGGTGACAAAGGAAATAATCTCAGTGAAAAAATAGAAGTAAGCTTAATGAGAAACTGCTTTGTGATGTGTGAATTCATCTCACAGACTTGCATGATTCTTTTCTTGCAGCAGTTTGCTAACACTATTTTCAAAGAATATGTAATAGGATATTTGGAAGTGCATTGAAGTGTATGTTGACAAAGGAAATTTCCCTAGACGAAAAACAAAAAGAAGCTTTCTGAGAAACTGTTTTGTGATGTGTGAATTCAACTCACAGAGTTACACTGTTCTTTTCATTGAGCAGTTTGCTAACACTCTTTTCTTGGAATCTGCAATCTGATATTTCAGAGGACATTGCAGCTTTTTGTGACAAGGGAAATATAATCAGACACAAACTGCAAAGAAGCTTTCTGAGGAACCACTCTGTGATGTGTTAATTCATCTCACAAAGTTACATGATACATTTCTTGGATCAGTTTGGTAGCACTGTTTTTGGGGAATCTGAGAAGGGATATTTTGGATCGCATCAAAGCCTATGGTGACAAGGGAAATATCCTCAGATAAAAACTAGAAAGGATCTTTCTGAGAAAGTATTTTCTGATGTGTGAATTCACCTCATAGAGTTACACATTTCTTTTCATGGAGCAGTTTGCTAACAGTGTTTTCAAGGAATCTGCAAAGGGATATTTTGGTGCACATGGAGAATTATGGTGAAAAGGAATTGTCCTCTGATAGAAACCAAAAAGAATATTTCCGTTAAACTGGTTTGTGATGTGTGAATTCATCTCACAGAGCTACATTGTTCTTTTCATTGAGAAGTTTCCTAACACTTTTTTTTTTTTTTTTTTAAGACGGAGTCTCACTCTGTCGCCCATGCTGGAGTGCAGTGGCCGGATCTCAGCTCACTGCAAGCTCTGCCTCCTGGGTTTATGCCATTCTCCTGCCTCAGCCTCCAGAGTAGCTGGGACTACAGGTGCCTGCCCCCTCGCCTGGCTAGTTTTATGTATTTTTTAGTAGAGATGGGGTTTCACTGTGTTAGCCAGGATGGTCTCGATCTCCTGACCTCCTGATCCACCCATCTCGGCCTCCCAAAGTGCTGGGATTACAGGCTTGAGCCACTGCCCTCGGCCTGCTAACATTTTTTTCGTGGAATCTGCAATGGGACTTTCGTGAGTGCATTGAGGCCTAAGGTGAAAAATGAAATATCCTTAGACAAAATATAGAAAGAAGCTTTCTTAGAAACTGGTTTGTGAATTGTGAATTCATCTCATGGAGTTACACCATTCTTTTCATTGAGCAGTTTGGTAACACTTTTTTTTCATGCAAACTGCAATGGGATATTTTGGAGCGCATTGAAGCTTATGGTAACATAGGAAATACCCTCACAGAAAAAGTAGAAAGAGGCTTTCTGAGAAACTGCTTTGTGATGTGTGAATTCATCTCACAGAGTAACACCTTTCTTTTCATGGAGCACTTTACTAACACCATTTTTGTGGAATCTCCAACAGGATATTTGAGAGCACATTGAAGCCTATAGTGACAAAGGAAATATCCTGAGATAAAAAACAAAAAGACGATTTCTGAGAAACTGTTGTGATGTGTGAATTCATCCCAGCATGTCATACTCTTCCTTTTATTGAGCAGTGTGCTCACACTGTTTTCTATGAATCTGCAATGGGATTTTTTGTAGTGCATTGAAGCTTATGGTGTCATAGAAAATATGCTAATAGAAAAAGAAGAAAGAAGCTTTCTGAGAAATCACTTTGTGATGTGTTAATTCATATCACAGCGTTACAGAATTCTATTCATGAATCAGTTTGGTAACACAGTTTTGGGGGAATCTGACAAGGACTATTTTGGATCACATTGAAGCCTATCTTGACAAAGGAAATATCCTCAGATAAAAACTAGAAAGAAGGTTTCTGAGAAAGTTCTCTGTGATGTGTGAATTCATCTCACAGAGTTACACTTTTCTTTACATGGAGCCATTTGCTAACACTGCTTTCATGGAATCTGGAAAGGGATATTTTGAGGAGCTTTCAGGGCCATGGAGGAAAACTAAATATCCTCAGATAAAAGCTAGAAAGAACCTTTCTGAGAAACTGCATTCTAATGTGTAAATTAATCTCACACAGTTACACTGTACTTTTCACTGAGCAGTTTTCGAACACTGTTTTCATGCAATCTGCAAAGGGATATTGGGAGCGCATTGAGGTCTATAGTGAGAAAGGAAATATCCTCAGAGAAAAACTGGAAAGAAGCTTTCTGAGAAACTGCTTTGTGATGTGTGAATTAATCTCACAGAGTTACACCGTTCTTTTCATGAAGCTGTTTAATAACCCTGTTTTCGAGGAATCTGCAATAGTATATATGGGAGCATATTGAAGCCAATGGTTACAAAGGAAATATCCTCAGATAAAAACAAAAAGAAACTTTCTGAGAAACTGCTTTGTGATGTGTGAGCTCATCTCACAGAGTTACACCGTTCTTTTCATTGATCAGCTTGACAGCACTGTTTTCTTGGAATCTGTATGGGGACATTTTGGAGAGCATTGAAGCTTATGGTGACAAAGGAAATATTCACAGACAAAAACTAGACAGAAGCTTTCTGAGAAACTGCTTTTTATTTGTGAATTCAACTCATAAAGTTACACCATTATTTTCATTGAGCTGTTTGATCACACTCTTTCCGTGGAATCTGCAAAGGGATATTTGGGAGCGCATTGAGGCCTATGATGTAAAAGGAAATATCTTCAGATAAAAAACAGAATCTTTCTGAGAAACTGCATTGCAATGTTGGAATTCATTACACAAGGTTGCACTGTTCTTTTCTTTAAGCAGTTTGCTAACTCTGTTTTCTTGGAATCTGCAATGGGATATTGTGGAATGGTTTGAAGTTTAATTGGACAAAGGAAACATCCTCATATAAAAACTAGAAAGAAGCTTTCTGAGAAAGCACTTGGTGATGTGCTAATTCATCTCACAGAGTTACATGATTCTTTTCATGGATCAGTTTGGTAGCATTGTTTATGGCGAATTTGAGAAGGGATATTTTGGATTTCAGTGAATTCTATGGTGACAGAGGAAATATCCTCAGATGAGAACTAGAAAGAAGCTTTCTGAGAAAATTCTTTGTGATTCGTGTATTCATCTCACAGAGTAACACCTTTCTTTCCATGGAGCAGTTTGCTAACACTATTTTTTTTTTTTTTGGAATCTACAAAGGGATATTTGGGAGAGAGTTGAGGACTCTGGTGAAAAAGGCAATATCCTCAGGTAAAAAACTAGATAGAAGGTTTCTGAGAAACTGCATTGTGATGTGTGAATTCATCTCACAGAGTTACACCATTCTTTTCATGGAGCAGTTTGCTAGCACTGTTTTTGGGGAATCTGAGAAGGGATATTTTGGATCACATAGAAGCCTATGGTGACAGAGGAAATATCCTCAGACAAAATCTAAAAAGAAGCTTTCTGGGAAACTGCATTGTGATGTGTAAATTCGTCTCACAGATTTACACCTTTCTTTTCATGGAGAAGTTTGCTAACACTGTTTCCATGGAATCTGCAAAGGAATATTCACGAGCGTATTGAGGCCTAGGGTTAAAAAGGAAATATCCTCAGATAAAAGCTAGAAAGAAGGTTTCTGAGAAACTGCTTTCTGATTTGTGAATTCATCTCACAGAGTTACAGCTTCTTTTTCATGGATCAGTTTGGTAGAAGTGTTTTTGGGGAATCTGATAAGGGATATTTTGTATGACATTGACACCTATAGTGATGAAATAAATATCCTCAGATAAAAACCAGAGAGAAGCTTTCTGGGAAAGTTCTCTATGAAGTGTGTGTTCATCTCACAGAGTTACACCTTTCTTTTCATGGAGCAGTTCACTAACATCGTTTTTGTGGCATCTACAAAGGGGTATTTTGGAGTGCATTGAGGCATATTGTGAAAAAGGAAATATCCTCAGATAAAAATTTGAAAGAAGTTTTATGAGAAACTGCTTCATGATATGTGAATTCATCTCACAGAGTTACACCATTCTTTTAATTGGCAGTTTGATTACACTGTTCGTGGAATCTGCAACAGGGTATTTGGTAGCGCATTGAAGCCTATGGTGACAAAGGAAATATCCTCAGATAAAAAGCCGTAAGAAGGTTTCTTTGAAACTGCTTTGTGATGTGTGAATTCATCTCACAGAGTTTCACTGTTCTTTTCATTGAGAAGTTTCCTAAACCTTTCTTCATAGAATCTGCAATGGGATATTCCAGAGTGCATTGAAGAATATGGTGAAAAATAAAATATCCTAAGATAAAACTTAGAAAGAAGCTTTCTGAGAAACAGCATTCTGATGTGGCAATTCATCTCACAGAGTTACACCATTCTTTTTTTTTTTTTTTTTTTTTGGAGCAGTTTAGTAGTACTGTTTTTGGGGAATCTGAGAGGGGATATTTTGGATCACATTGAAGCCTATGGTGACAAAGGAAATATCCTCAGATTAAAACTAGAAAGAAGCTTTACGAGAAACTTCTTTATGATGTGTGAATCCACCTCACAGAGTTACGGTGTTCTTTCATTGAGAACTTTGCTAACACTTTTTTGGTGTTATGGTATACTTGGGAACAAATTGAGGAATATGGTGAAAGAGAAAATATCCTCAGATAAAAACTAAAAAGAAACTTCCTGAGAATTAGCTTTATGATGTGGGAATTCATCTCATAGAGTTACACCATTCTTTTCATCGAGCAGTTTAGTAGCACTGTGTTTTGGGAATCTGAGAGGGGATATTTTGGATCACATTGAAGCCTGTGGTGGCAAAGGAAATATCCTCAGATTAAAACTCGAAAGAAGCTTTCTGAGAACCTGCTTTGCAATATGTGAATTCATCTTACAGTGTTACACCATTGTTTTCATTGAGCTGTTTGATAACATTCTTCTCGTGGAATCTTCAGTGCGATATTTGTGCATTGAGTCCTTTAGTGAAAAAGAAAATATTCTCAGTAAAAAATAGATATAAGCTTTCTGAGAAACTGCTTTGTGATTTGCGAATTCATCTTACAGAGTTACACAGTTCTTTTCAATCAGCAGTTTGATAACACTGTTTTCGTGGAATCTGTAATACTATATTTGGAGGCACTTTGAAGCCTACATTGACAAAGGAAATATCCTCAGATTAACACCAAAAGGAAGCTTTCTAGAAACTGCTTTGAGAAGTGTGAATTCATCTCACAGAGTTACACTATTCTTTTCATTGTGAAGTTTGCTAACACTTTTGTCTTGGAATCTGCAATGGGATATTCGGGAGCGCTCTGAGGAATATGATGAAAAAGAGAATATTCTCAGATAAGAGGTAGAAAGAAGCTTTCTGAGGAACAGGTTTGGGATGTGTGAATTCACTTCACAGAGTTACACTGTTGTCTTCATTGAGCAGTTTGCTAACACTGTTTTCTTTGAATCTGCAATGTGACATTTTGGAGTGAATTGAATATGATGGTGACAAAGATATATCCTCAGCGAAATCCTAGAAAGAAGGTTTCTAAGAAACTGCTTTCTGATTTATGAATTCATGTCACAAAGTTACAGTTTTTTTTTCTTGGATCAGTTTGTAATAACTGTTCTTGGGGGAATCTGAGAAGGTTTATTTTGTATCACATTGACACCTATGGTGACAAACGAAATATCCTCAGATAATAAATAGAAGGAAGATTTCTGAGAAAGTTCTTTGTGATGTGTGAGTTCATCTCACAGAGTTGCAACTTCTTTTTCATGTAGCAGTCTGGTAACACTGTTTGCATGGAATCTGCAAAGGGATATTTGGGAGGGCACTGAGGCCTATAGTGAAAAAGGAAATATCTTCATAGGAAAACCAAAAGGAAGCTTTCTGAGAAACTGCTTTGTGATGTGTGAATTCATCTCACAGAGTTACATTGTACTTTTCATTTTCATTGAGCAGTCTGATAACACTGGTTTTGTGGAATCTGCAATAGTATATTTGGAGTGCATTGATGCCTATGATGACAAGGAAAATATCCTCAGAGACATACCAAAAAGAAGCTTTCTGAGAAACTGCTTTGTGATGTGTGGATTCAATTCACATAGTTACACTCTTCCTTTCATTGGGCAGTTTGTTAACACTGTTTTCTTGGAATCTGCAGTGAGATATTTTGGAGCGCTTTGAAACTTATTGTGAAAAGGGAAATATCCTCAGACAAAAAGTAGAAAGATACTTTCTAGAAACTGCTTTCTTATTTGTGAATACTTCTCACAGAGTTATACGATTCTTTTCATGGAACAGATTGGTAGCACTGTTTGTAGGGAATCTGAGAAGGGATATTTTGGATCGCATTGAAGCCTTTGATGAGAAAGGAAATATCCTCAGATAAAAACTATAATGAAGCTTTCTGAGAAAGTTCTTTTTGATGTTTGAATTCATCTCACAGAGTTGCACTTTTGTTTTCATGGAGCAGTCTGGTAACACTGTTTGCATGGAATCTGCAAAGGGATATTTGGGAGCACATTGAGGCCTATCATGAAAAAAGAAATATCCTCAGATAAAAACTAGAAAGAAGCTTTCTGAGAAACAGTTTTTGATGTGTGAATTATATCAAAGAGTTACACCATTCTTTTCATTTAACAGTTTGATAACCAGTTTTCATGGATTCTGCAATAGGATACTTTGGAGAGCATTGAAGCTTATGGTGAGAGAGGAAATATACTCAGATAAAAACCAAAAATAAACTTTCTGAGAAACTGCTTTGTGATGTGTGAATTCATCTCACAGGATTACACTGCTTTTCTCATTGAGCTGTTTGCTAACACTGTTTTCTTGCAATCTGCAATGGGATATTTTGGAGCACATTGAAGTTTTTGGTGACAAAGGAAATATCCCCATATAAAAACTAGAAATAAGCTTTGGGAGAAATCGCTTTGTGTGAGATGTGTTCATTCCTCTCACTGTGTTACACGACATTTTTTGTGGGTCAGTTTTTTTGCACTGTTTTGGGGGAATCTGAGAAGGGATTGTTTGTATCTCATTGAAACCTATGGTGACTAAGAAACTGTCTTCAGATAAAAACTGGTAAGAAGCATTATGACAAAATTATTTGTGGTGTGTGAATGCATCTCAAAGAGGTACACCTACTTTTGATAGGACAGCTTTTAACACTGTTTTCGAATCTGCAAAGGGACATTTTGGAGTGCTTTGAGGCCTATAGTGGAAAAGGAAATATCCTCAGATAAAAAATAGAATGAAGTTTTCTGAAAACCTGCTTCATGATGTGGATTCATCTCACAGAGCTACACCATTCTTTTCAATCAGCAGTTTGATAACACTTTTCTTGTGGAATCTGTATTAGGATATTTGGGAGTGAAATGAAGCCTGTGGTGACAAAGGAAATATCCTGATAAAAAGGAAAAGGAAGCTTTCTGAGAAACTGCATTGTGTTGTGTCAATTCAACTCACAGAGTTGCACTCTTCTTTTCATTGACCAGTTTGCTAACACTGTTTTCTTGGAATCGGTGAAAGGATATTTTGGACCACATTGAAGCTTATGGTGACAAAGAGAATATCCTCAGAAAAAAAACTAGAAAAAAGCTTTCTGAGAAACTGCTTTGTGATTTCTGAATTCATCTCACAGAGCTACACGATTCCTTTCATGGAGCAGTTTAGTAGTAATTTTTGGCGGGAATCTGAAAAGGGATATTTTAGATCGCCTTGAAGCCTATGGTGACAGTGGAAATATCCACAGATAAAAATTATAAAGAAGCTTTCTGAGAAACTTGTTCATGATGTGGGAATCCATCTCACAGTGTTACCCCTTTCTCTCATGGAGCAGTTTGCTGACACTGTTTTCATGTAATCTGCAAAGGGATATTTTGGAGCACATTGAGGCCTATGGTGAAAATGGGAAATATCCTCAGATAAAAACTAGAAAGAAGCTTTTTGAGAAGCTGCTTTGTGATGTGTGAACTCATTTAACAGAGTTACACTGTTTTTATTCATTTAGAAGTCTGCTTACAGTGTTTTCTTGGAATCTGCAATGGCATATTTCAGAGTTCTTTGAAGCTTATGGTGACAAAGAAAATATCCTCAAACAAAAACTAGAAGGAAGCTTTCTGAGAAACTGCTTTGTGATTTCTGAATTCATATCACAGAGCTACATTATTCCTTTCATGAAACAGTTTGGTAGCACTGCTTTTCAGGAATCTGTGATTGGATATTTTGGATCGCATTGAATCCTATGGTGACAAAATAATTATACTCAGATAAAAATTATAAAGAAGCTTTCTGAGAAATTTCTTTGTGATGTGGAAATTCGTCTCACAGTGTTACCCCTTTCTTTTCATGGAGCAGTATGCTAACACTGTTTTCGTGAAATCTGCAAAGGGATATTTGGGAGCAAATTGAGGCCTGTGGTGAAAAACGACATATCATCAGATAAAAACTACAAAGAAGCTTTCTGAGAAACGGCTTTCAGTTTATGAATTCATCTCAGTGTGTTACATGACCCTTTTCATAGAGCAGTTTGGTAGCACTGTTTATGCGAAATCTGAGAATGGATGTTTTGGATCACTTTGAAGCCTAAGGTGACAAAGGAAATATCCTCAGAAAAAAACTGGAAAGAAGCTTTCTGAGAAACTGCTTTTGATGTGTGAATTCATCTCACAGAGTTACACCGTTCTCGTCATTGAGCAGTTTGATAACACTGTTTTCTTGGAATGTGCAATAGGATATTAGGGATCACATTGAAGCCTATGGTGACAAAGGTAATATCCTCAGATAAAAACTAGAAAGAAGCTTTCTGAGAAAGTTCCTTGTGATGTGTGAATTCACCTCAAAGAATTACACCTTTCCTTTCATGAAGCAGTTTGCTAACACTATTTTTGTGAAATATGCAATGGAATATTTTGGA
The DNA here is from genome assembly GCF_002776525.5 of Piliocolobus tephrosceles. Lineage (NCBI taxonomy): Eukaryota > Metazoa > Chordata > Mammalia > Primates > Cercopithecidae > Piliocolobus > Piliocolobus tephrosceles. The sequence continues at coordinate 66,011,224 of NC_045452.1, forward strand.
GCACATTGATGCCTATGGTTAAAAAGGAATTATTCTCCGATAAAAACTAGAAAGAAGCTTTCTGAGAAACTTCTTTGTTATGTGTGAATTCACCTCACAGAGTTACACTGTTCTTTTCATTGAGCAGTGTGTTAATACTACTTTCTTGGAATCTGCAATGGGATATTTGGAGTGCATTGAAGCTTATGGTGACAAAGGAAATACCTCAGACAAAAACTGGAAAGAAGCTTTCTGAGAAACTGCTTTGTGATTTGGGAATTCATCTCACAGAGTTACACGATTTTTTTCAAAGTGCAATTTGGCATCACTGCTTTTGAGGAATCTGAGAAGAGATATTTTGGATCACATTAAAGCCTGCAGTGACAAAGGAAATATACTCTGATAAAAATTATAAAGAAGTTTTCTGAGAGGTTACTTTGTGATGTTGGAATTCATCTCACAGTGTTGCACCTTTCTTTTCATGGAGCAGTTTGCTAACACTGTTTTCTTGGAATCTGCAAAGGGATGTTTGGGAACACGTTGAGGCCTACGGTGAATACAGAAATATCCTTAGATAAATACTGGAAAGAAAGTTCCTGAGAAACTGCTTTGTAATATGTGAATTCATCTCACAGAATCACAATGTTCTTTTGATTTAGCAGTCTGCTGACACTGTTTTCTTGGAATCTGCAATGGAATATTTCTCAGTGTATTGAAGCTTATGGTGACAAAGGCAGTATCTTCACATAAAAACAAGAAAGAAACTTTGTGAGAAACCACTTTGTGATGTGTTAATTCATCTCACAGAGTTACATGATTCTTTAAATGGATCATTTTGGTAGCACTGTTTTACGGGAAACTGAGAAGGTATATTTTGGATCACATTCTGCGTTGACAAAGCAAAGATACTCAGATAAAAACTAGAAAGAGACTTTCTGAGAACGTTTTTTGTGAAGTGTGAATTCATCTCACAAAGTTACACCATAGTTTTTATTGAGCAGTTTGCTAACACTCTTTTTGTGAAATCTGCAATAGGATATTTGGGAGCGCTTGAAGTCAATGGTGGCAAAGAAAGTATAATCAGATAAAAACCAAAAGGAAGCTTTCCAAAAAACTGCTTTGTGGCGTGTGAACTCATTCCACAGACTTACACTGATCTTTTCATTGAGCAGTTTGCTCACACTGTTTTCTTGGAATCTGCAATGGGATGTTTTGGAGCACATTGAAGCTTATGGTGATAAAAGAAATATCCTCAGAAAAAAGCTAGAAAGAGGCCTGTTGAGAAACTGCTTTGTGATGTGTGAATCCATCTCACAGAGGTACATAATACTTTTCATGCAGAAGTTTGGTCGCACTGTTTTTGGGGGATCTGAGAAGGGATATTTTGGATTGCCTTAAAGCCTATGGTGACAAAGGAAATATTTTCAAATAAAAACTAGAAAGAAGCTTTCTGAGAAGTTTCTTCATGATGTGTGAATTCTTCTCACAGAGTTACACCTTTCTTTTCATGGAACATTTTGCTATCACTGTTTTCGTGGAATTTGCAGAGGGATATTTACGAGAGCTTTGAGTCCTAAGGTGAAAAAGGAATTATCCTCAGAAAAAACTGGAAAGAAGCTTCTGAGAAACTGCTTTGTGATGTGTGAATTCAAGTCAGAGTTACACTGTAATTTTCAGTGAGCAGTTTTCAAACACTGTTTTATTGGAATCTGCAATGGGATATTTCAGAGTGCCTTGAAGCATGGTGTGACAAAGGAAATATCATCATATAAAAACTAGAAAGAAAGTTTCAGAGAAACTGCTTAGTGATGTTTTAATTCATCTCCTGGATTTACACGATTCTTTTCATGGATCACTTTGGTAACACTGTTGTTGGGGAATCTTAGAAGGGATATTTTGGATCACATTGAAGCCTATGGTGACAAAGGAAATATCCTCAGATAAAATCTAGAAAGAAACTTCCTGATAAATTTTTTTGTGACATGTGAATTCATCTCACAGAGTTACACCTTTCTTTTCATGAAACTGTTTGCTAACACTGTTTTCGTGGAATCTGCAAAGGGATATTTGAGAGCGCATTGGGGCATATAGTGAAAAAGGAAATATCCTCAGATAAAAACTAGAAAGAAGCTTTCTGAGAAACTGCTTTGTGGTTTATGAATTCATCTCACAGTGTTACACGATTCTTTTCATGGAGCAGTTTCATTGCATTGTTATGTGAAATATGAGAAGGGATGTTTTGGATCACATTGAGGCCTATGGTGACAAAGGAAATATCCTCAGATAAAAACTGGAAACAAGCTTTCTGAGAAACTGCTTTTGATGTGTGAATTCATCTCACAGAGCTACACCATTCTTTTCATTGAGCAGTTTGATAACACTGTTTTCTTGGAATGTGCAACAGGGTATTATGGATCACATTGCAGTCTATGGTGAGAAAGGTAGCATCCTCAGATAAAAACTAGAAAGAAGCTTTCTGAGAAAGTTCCTTGCAATGTGTGAATTCATTTCAAAGAGTTACACCTTGGTTTTCATGGAGCAGTTTGCTAACACTGTTTTCATGGTACTGCAAAGCGATATTTGGGAGTGAATTGATGCCTATGGTGAAAAAGGAGTTATCCTCAGGTAAAAACTAGAAGGAAGCTATCTGAGAAAGTACTTTGTGATGTGTGAATTCATCTCACATAGTTACACCTTCGTTTTCATGAATCAATTTGCTAACACGGTTTTCATGCAATCTGCAAAGGGATATTTGGGAGCGCATTGAGACATACAGTGAAATACCCTCATAGAAAAACTAGAAAGAAGCTTTCTGAGAATCTGTTTTGTGATGTTTGAATTCCAGGCACAGAGTTACATTGTTCTTCTCGTGGAACAGTTTGCTAACACTGTTTTCTTGGAATCTACAATGGCATATTTCAGAGCATATTGAAACTTATGGTGACAAAGGAAATATCCTCATGTAAAAACTAGAAAGAAGCCCTCTGAGAAGCTGCTTTATGATGTGTTAATTCATCTCACAGAGTTACACGATTTCTTTCATGGATCAATTTGGTAGCACTGTTTTTGGGAAATTTGACAAGGGCTATTTTGGATTGCCATGAAGCCTATGGTGACTAAAGAATTATCCTCAAATAAAAACAAGAAAGAAGCTTTCTGAGAAAATTATTTGGGATGTGTGAATTCATCCCAAAGAGTTTTCTTTTCATGGTGCAGTTTGCAAACACTGTTTTCATGGAATCTGCAAAGGGATATTTGGGAGTGCATTGAGGCCTATAGTGAAAAGGAAATATCCTCAAATAAAAAATAGAAAAGAAACTTTCTGAGAAACTGCTTTGTGATGTGTGAAATCATCTCACAGTGTTACACTGCTCTTTTCATTGAGGAGTTTGCTAACACTGTTTTCTTGGAATCTGCAATGGGATATTTCAGAGTGCATGGAAGCTTATGGTGACAAACACAATATCCTCATATAAAAACTAGAAAGAAACTTTCTGAGAAACTACTTTGTGATGTGTTAATACATCTCACCGTGTTACACAATTCCATTCAAGGGGCAGTATGGTAGCCAGTTTTTGGGGAATCTGAGAAGGGGTATTTTGGATTGCAATGAAATCTATGGAGACTAAGGAAATATCCTCAGATAAAAACTGGAAAGAAGCTTTCTGAGAAACTTCTTCATGATGTGTGAATGTATCTCACAGAGTTACACCTTTCTTTTTATGGATCAGTTTGCTAAAACTATTTTTCATGGAATCTGCAAAGGAACATTTTTCAAGTGCATTGAGGCCTATAGTGAAAAAGGAAATATTCTCAGAAAAAAAATGAGAGAGAAGTTTTATGAGAAACTGCATTGTGATGGGTTAATTCACCACACAGAGCCACACTGTTCTTTTCAATGAAAAATTTGATAATACTTTTTACATGGAATCTGCAATAGGATATTTGGGAGGGCATTGAAGCCTGTGGTGACAAAGAAAACATCCTCAGATAAAACCCAAAGAGAAGCTTTCTGAGAAACTGCATTGTGATGTGGAAATTCATCACACAGAGTTACAGTGTTCTTTTCATTAAGTAGTTTGCTAACACTGTTTTCTTGGAATCTGCAATGGGATATTTCGGAGCGCATTGAAATTTATTGTGAATAAGGAAATATCCTCAGAAAAAAATTAGAACGATACTTTCTGAGAAACTGCTTCATGATGTGTTAATTAATCTCACAGAGTTACAAGATTATTTTCATAAATCAGTTTGATAGCACTGTTTTTGGGGGAATCTGAAATGGTTGTTTTGGATCACATTGAAGTCTACGGTGAAAAAGGAAATATCGTCAGATAGAAACTAGAAAGAAGCTTTCTGAGAAAGTTCGTAGAGATGTGTGAATTGATCTCATAGATTTAAAAGTTTATTTTCATGCAACAGTTTGCTAACACTGTTTTTGTGGAATCTGCAAAGCGATTTATTGGAGTGCATTGAGGCCTATGGTGATAAAGGAAATACCCTCAGATAAAAACTAGATAGAAGCGTTCTGAGAAACTGTTTTGTGATGTGTGAATTCATCTCAGAGAGTTACACTGTTTATTTCGTTGTGCACTTTGCTAACCGTGTTTTCTTGGAATCTACAATGGGATATTTCTGAGCACATTGAAGCTTATGGTGACAAAGGAAATATCCTCATATAAAAACTAGAAAGAAGATTTCTGAGAAACGGCTTTATGATGTGTTAATTCTTCTCACGGAGTTACATGATTCTTTTCATGGGTAAATTTGGAAGCACGGTTTTTGGGGAATCTGAGAAGGGATATTCTGGATCGCTTTGAAGCCAATGGTGACTAAGGAAATATCTTCAGAAAAAATAGAATGAAGCTTTCTGAGAAAGTTCTTTCTGATTTGTGAATTCATTTCGGAGAGTTACACCTTTATTTTCATGGAGCAGTTGCTAATACAGTTTTCATGGAATTTGCAAAAGATTTTTTCGAGCACTTTGTGGCCTATTGTGAAAAAAGAAATAACCTCATAGAAAAGTCAAAAAGAAGCTTTCTGAGAAATTCCTTTGTGATGTGTGAATTCAACTCACAAAATTACACTGTTCTTTTCATTAAACAGTTTGCTAACACTGTTTTCTTGGAATCTACAAAGGCATATTTTGGAGCGTATTGAAGCCTATTGTTAAAAATTAAATATCCTCAGATAAAAACTAGAAAGAAACTTTCTGAGAAACTCCTTTGTGATTTGTGAATTCATCTCACAGAGTTACATGATCCTTTCAATGGATCCGTTTTATAGCACTGTTTTTGGGGAATCTGAGAAGGGATATTTTGGATTGCTTTGAAGCCTATGGTGTCAAACAAAATATCCTCAGATTAAAACTAGAAAGAAGCTTTCAGAGAAACTTCTTCGCGATGAGTGCATTCATCTCACAGAGTTACACCTGTCTTTTCATGGACCAGTTTGCTAACACTGTTTTTGTGGAATCTGCAAAGGTATATCTTGGAGTGCTTTGAGGCTTAAGGTGAAAAAGGAAATATGTTCAGATTAAAACTAGAAAGAAGCTTTCTGAGAAACTGCTTTGTAATGAGTGTATTCATCTCACAGAGTTACACTGATCTTTTCATTGAGCAGTTTGTTAACACTGTTTTCTAGGAATCTGCAATGGGATACTTCGGAGCAACTTTAAGCTTACATTGACAAAGGAAACACATTCATATGAAAAGTAGAAATAAGCTTTATGAGAAACTGCTTTGTGATGTGTTAATTCATTTCACAGAGTTACACGATTCTTTTCATGGATCAATTTTTAGCACTGTTTTTCGGGTATCTGAGTAGGGATATTTTGGATAGCATTGAAGCCTAGGGTGACAAAGAAATTATCCTCAGTTAATAACCAGAAAGAAGCTTTCTGAGAAAGGTTTTTGGGGTGTGTGAACTGATCTCACAGAGTTACACCTTTGTTTTCATGGAGCAGTATGTTAACACTGTTTTCATGGAATCAGCAAAGAGATACTTGGGAGCACATTGAGGCCTAGGGTGAAAAAGGAAACATCCTCAGATAAAAACTACAAAGAAACTTTCTGAGAAACTGGTTTGCTATGAGTTAATTCTTCTCACAGAGTTACACTGTTCTTTTCTTTGAGACATATTATAACACTGTTTTCCTGAAGTCTGTGATAGGATATTTGGGAGTGCATTGAAGCCTATGGTAACAAAAGAAATATCCCCATAGAAAAAACAAAAAGAAGCTTTCTGAGAAACTGCTCTGTGATGTGTGAATTCAACTCACATATTTAAACTGTTCTTTTCATTGAGCAGTTTGCTAACTCGGTATTCTTGCAATCTACAATGGGATATTTCAGAGTGCATTGAAGCTTATTGTGAAAAAGTAAATATCTTCACACAAAAACTAGAAAGAAACATTCTGAGAAACTGCTTTGTGATTTGTGAATTCATCACACAGTGTTACACGATTCTTCTCATGGATGAATTTCATAGCACTGTTTTTGGGGAATCTGAGAACGGTTTTTTTTTTTTGGATCACATTGAAGCCTATGGTGACAAGGGAAACATCCTCACATAAAAAGTATAAAGAATTTTTCCCAGAATCTGCAATAAGATATACGGGAGTGCATTGAGGCCCGTGTATAAAAAGGAAATATCCTTGGATAAAAAGAAGAAAGAAGCTTTCTGAGAAACGGCTTTGTCATCTGTGAATTCATTACCCAGGGTTACACTATTCTTTCAAGGAGCAGTTTGCTAGCATTGTATTTGTGTAATCTGAGAAGGAACATTTAGGATCGCTTTGAAGCCTATGATAACAAAGGAAATATCCTCTGTTAAAACTAGAAAAAGCTTCATGAGAAACTGGTTTGCGAAGAGTATATTAATCTCACAGAGAAACACTTTTCGTTACGTTGGGCAGTTTGCTAACACTGTTTTCGTGGAATTAGTCATTTGATACTCCAACGGCATTGAGTCCTATGGTGAAAAATTAAACGTCCTCAGATAAAAGCTGGAGAGAAGCCTTCTGAGAAACTGCTTTGTGATGTGTGAATTCATCTCACTGAGTTACACCATTCTATTCCTTGAGAAGTTTCCTAACAATATTTTCCTGGAATCTGCAATGAGATATACAGTAGCACATTGAGGACTGTAAGATCCTCAGATAAAAACAAGAAAGAAGTCTTCTGAGAAACTGTTTTGTGATGTGTGGATTCATCTCACAGAATTACACCACTCTTTCCTGGAGGAGTTTGCTTGCAGTATTTTTGGGGAATCTCAGGAGTGATGTCTTGGATAGCACAGAATCCTATGGTGAGAAATGAAATATCCTCAGATAAAAACTGGAGAGAAGCCTTCTCAGAAACTGCTTTGTAGGGTGTGAATTCATCTCAGAGAGCTACACTTTTGCTTCACTGAGAGGTTTGCTAACACTGTTTTCACAGAATCTGCAATGAGATATACGGGAGTGCCTTGAGGCCCGTGTTTAAAAAGGAAATATCATCAGATAAAAAGAAGAAAGAAGCTTTCTGAGAAATGGCTTCGTGATATGTGAATTTATCACACAGAGTTACACTATTCTTTCAAGGAGCAGTTTGCTAGAACTGTATTTGTTCAATCGGAGAAGGGATAGTTTGCATTGCTCTGAAGCCTATGGTAACAAAGGAAATATCCTCAGATAAAAATAGAAAAGATTTTTCAGAAACTGCTTTGTGATGAGTGTATTCCCTTCACAGAGATACACTTTTCGTCACATTGAGCAGTTTGCTAACACTATTTTCGTGGAATTAGCCATTTGATACTCCAAGGGCATTGAGTACTATGGTGAAAAATTAAACATCCTTAGATAAAAACTGGAGAGAAGCCTTCTGAGAAACTGCTTTGTGATGTGTGAATTCATCTCACAGAGTTACACCATTCTATTCCTTGAGAAGTTTCCTAACAATATTTTCCTGGAATCTGCAATGAGATATATGGTAGCACATTGAGGACTGTAAGATCCTCAGATAAAAACAAGAAAGAAGTCTTCTGAGAAACTGTTTTGTGATGTGTGAATTCATCTCACAGAGTTACACCACTCTTTCATGGAGAATTTGCTAGCACTGTTTTTGTGTAATCACAGAAGTGATAATTTGGATAGCATAGAACCTAGGGTAACAAATGAAATATCCTCAGATAAAAACTGGACACAAGCCTTTTCATAAACTGCTTTTTGGTGTGTGAATTCATCTCATGGAGTTACACTGTTGCTTTCATTGAGAAGTTTGCTAAAACTGTTTTTGCAGAATGTGCAATAAGATACACGGGAGTGTATTGAGGCCCATATTTAAAAAGGAAATATCATCTGCTAAAAAGAAAAAAGATTTCTGAGAAACTGTTTTGTGATATGAAAATTCATCACACATTGTTACACTACTCTTTCATGGAGCAATTTGCTAGCATTGTATTAATGTAATCTGAGAATTGACATTTTGGATCGTTTTGAAGCCTTTGGTTACAAAGGAAATATCATCAGATAAAACTAGTAAAAGCTTTTTGAGAAACTGCTTTGTGTTGAGTGTATTCCCTTCACAGAGATACACTTTTCGATATATTGAGCAGTTTGCTAACACTGTTTTTGTGGAATGTGCCATGGGATATTCCAAGGGCATTGAGTCCTATGGTAAAAAAAATAATATCTTTAGATAAAAACTGGAGAGAAGCCTTATGGGAAACTACTTTGTGATGTGTGCATTCATCTCACAGAGCTACACCACACTTTTCATTGAGAAGTTTTCTAACAATACTTTCGAGGAATCTGCAATGAGATATATGGCAGCACATTGAGGCCTGTGTTCAAATAGGACATATCCTCAGATAAAAACAAGAAAGAAGCTTTCTGAGAAACTGCTTTGTAATTTGTGAATTCATCTCAAGGAGTTACAACACTCTTTTGTGGAGCCGTTGGCTAGTACTGTTTTTGTGGAATGTGAGAAGTGATATTTTGGATTGCTTTGAAACCTATGGTGACAAAGGAAATATCCTCAGATGAAAACTAGAAATATTTCTGAGAAACTGCAGTGTGATGTGTGAATTCATCTCACAGACTTACACCACTTTTTCATGGAGGAGTTTGCTAGCACTGTTTTGTGGAATCTCAGGTGTGATATCTTTGATAGCATAGAATCCTATGGTGAGAAATGAAATATCCTCAGATAAAAACTGGAGAGGTGCCTTCTTAGAAACTGCCTCGTTGTGTGTTTGTGGTGAATTCATCTCAGAGGATGACACCATTGCGTTCATTGAGAGTTTTGCTAACACTGTTTTTGCAGAATCTGCAATGAGATATACAGGAGTCCATTGAGGCCCACATTTAAAAAGGAAATGTCCTTGGATCAAAAGAAGAACGAAGCTTTCTGAGAAACGGCTTTGTGATCTGTGAATTCATCACAGAGTTACACTATTGTTTCAAGGAGCAGGTTGCTAAAACTGTATTTATTCAATCTGAGAAGGGATAGTTTTGATCGCTTTGAAGTTTAAGGTAATAAAGGAAATATCCTCAGATAAAACTAGAGAAAGCTTCTTGAGAAACTGCTTTGTGATGAGTGTATTCATCTCACAGAGATACACTTTTTGTTACATTGAGCAGTTTGCTAACACTGTTTTCGTGGAATCTGCCATGGGATATTCCGAGGGCATTGAGTCCTATGGTGAAAATTAAATATCCTTAGATAAAAACTGGAGAGAAGCCTTCTGAGAAATTGCTTTGTGATGTGTGAATTCATGTCATACAGTTACACCACTCTTTCATGGAGGAGTTTGCTAGCACTGTTTTTGTGGAATCACAAAGTGATATTTTAGATAGCATAGAATCCTATGGTGAGAAATGAAATATCCTCAGATAAAAATTGGACAGAAGACTTCTCAAAAACTGCTTTGTGGTGTGTGAATTCATCTCATAGAGTTACACCATTGCTTCCTTTGAGAAGTTTGCTAACACTGTTTTTGCAGTATCTGCAATGAGATATACAGGAGCGCATTGAGGCCCATGTTTAAAAAGGAAATATCTTTGGATAGAAAGAAGAAAGAAGCTTTCAGAGAAGCTGGTTTGTGATGTGAGAATTCATCACACAGAGTTACACTACTCTTTCATGGAGTCTTCCACAATCACTGTTTTTGTGGAATCTGAGAATGCAATCCAAGAAGTGATATTTTGGGTCACATTTAAGCCTATGGTGATAAAAGAAATATCCTCAGATAAAAATTAGGAAGAAGCTTTGATAAACTGCTTTATGATGTGTGAATTCATCTCACAGAGTTACACCAATCTTTCATGGAGCCATTGGCTAGCACTGTTTTTATGCAATCTGAGAAGTGATCATTTGGATCACCTTGAAGTCCATGTTGACACAAGAAATATCCTCATATAAAAAACTAGAAAGAACGTTTCTGAGAATCTGCTTTGCGATGTGTGAATTCATCTCACAGTATTACACTACTGTTTCATGGAGCCATTTGTTAGTACTGTTTTTGTGGAATCTGAGAAGGGATATATTTGATCTCTTTGAAGCTTATGGTGACTAACGAAATATCCGTAGATAATATCCAGAAAAATCTTTCCTGAGAAACTCCTCTGTGATTTGTGAAATCATGTCACTATGTTGCACAACTCTTTCATGGAGCCATTTGCTATCACTGTATTTAAGGAATCTGAGAAGGGAATTTTTTTAATCACTTTGCAGCCTATGGTGGCATAGGAAATATCCTCAGATAACAAGCAGAAATATGCTTTCTGACAAACTGCTTTGTGATGTGTGAATTCCTCTCACAAAATTACACTACTCTTTCATGGAGCCATTTAATAGCACTGTTTTTGTGGAATCTGAGAAGGGATATTTTTTATTGCTTTGAAGCCTATGGTGACAAACAAAATATCCTCAGATAAATTCCAGAAAGAAACTTTCTGACAATCTGCTTTGTGATGTGTGAATTCATCTCAAGTGTTATACAACTCTTTCATGGAGCAGTTTGCTAGCACTGTTTTTGTGGTATCTGAGAAGGGATATTTTGGATTGCTTTGATGTCCTTGGTAACAAAGGAGATATTCTCATGTAACAACTAGAGAGAAACTTTATGAGAAACTGCTTTATGAGTTGTGAATTCATCTCACAGAGTTACATCACTCTTTCCTGCAGGAGATTGGGAGCAGTATTTTTGTGGAATCTCAGATATGATATTTTGGATAGCTTTGAAATCCATGGTAAAAAAATGAAATACCTTCAGATATAAACTGGAGAGAAGCCTTCTCCGAAACTACTTTGTGGTGTGTGAATTCATCTCACAGAGTTACATCATTAGTTTCATTGAGAAATTTGCTAACACTGTTGTCACAGAATCTGCATTGAGACACATGGGGCACATTCAGTCCTGAAATATCCTCAGATAAAAGCAAGAAAGAAGCTTTCTGAGAAACTACTTTGTGATGTGTTAATTCATCTCACAGAGTTACACTACAGTTTCATGGAGCAGTTTGCAAACACTATTTTCATGGAATCCACAATATGATAATAGGGAGGGCATTGAGGACTATGGTGAAAATTGAAATATCATCTGATAAAAGCTAGAAATAAGATTTCTGAGAATCTGCTCTGTAATGTGTGAATTCATCTCAGAAAGTTACACCATTCTTTTCATGGAGCAGTTTACTAACAGTTTTCATTTAATCTGGAATGGGATATTGGGAGTGCGTTGAGTGCTATAGTGAAACAGGAAATATACTCAGATAAAAACTGGACAGAAGCCTTTGGAGAAACTGCTTTGTGATGTGTGAATTCATCTCACAGAGTTACAGCAGTCTTTCATGGAGCTATTTGGTAGCACTGTTCTTGTGGAGTATGAGAAGGGATATTTCGATGGCTTTTAAGCCTATAGTGACAAAGGAAATATCCTCAGATAAAAACTAGACATAAACTTTCTGAGAAACTACATTGTGGTGTGTGAATTTATCTCGCAGAGTTACATAATTATTTTCCTTTGGAAGTTTGCTGACATTGTTTTAGCCAAATCTGCAGAGAGATATATGGGTGCACATGGAGGTCTGTGTTTAAATAAGAAATATCTTCAGATAAAAACAGGAAGGAAGCATTCTGAGAAACTGCTTTGTGATGTGCGAATTCATCTCACAGGGTTACACCTTCCTTTTTATGGAGCAGTTTACTAACACTGTTTTCGTTTAATCTGCAATGGGATATTGTGAGCGCATTGAGGTCGATGGTGAAAAAGGAAGTGTCCTCAGATAAAACCTTGAAAGAAGGTTTCTGAGATACTGCTTTGTGATGTGTGTATTCATCTCACAGAGTTACACAATTCTTTCACTGAGCAGTTTGCTAACACTATTCTTGTGGAACCTGCTATGGTTTACACTGGAGTGCATTAAGCCCGATGGTGAAAAGGGAAAGTCCTCTGATAAAAGCTTCCAAGAAGCTTTCTGAGAAACTGCTTTATGATATGTGAATTCATCTCACAGAGTTACAACAATCTTTCATGGAGCCGTTTGCTAGCACTGTTTTTGTGGAATGTAAGAAGGGACATTTCTGATCACTTTGAAGCTTATGATGACAAAGGAAATATTCTCAGAAAAAAATTGAAAGAATCTTCCTGAGAGACTGTTTTGTGATGCTGAATTCATTTCACAGAGTTACACTACTTTTTCATGGAGGAGTTTACTAGCACTGTTTCTGTTTAATCTGAGAAGGGATATTTTGGATCCCTTTGAAACCTATGGTGACAAAGGAATTATCCTCATATAAAAGCTAGAAAGAAGCTTCCTGAGAAACTGCTTTGGGATGTATGTATTCATCTAACAAAGTCGCAATGTTCTTTTCCTGGAGCAGTTTACTACCATTGTTTTCCTTTAATCTGCAATGGGATATTGTGAACCCAATGAGTGCTATGGTGAAATAGGAAATATGCTCAGATAAAAAATGGAAAGAAGCCTTCGGAGTAACTGCTTTGTGGTGTGTGAATTCATCTGAAAGAGGTACACCATTCTTTCATTGAGCAGTTTGCTATCACTATTTTGGTGGTATCTGCAATGGGATATTCGGGAGGGCATTGAGATCGATGGTGAAAAAGGAAATATCCTCAGATAAATACTTGAAAGAAGCTTTCTGAGAAACTTCCTTGTGATGTGTGAATTCATCTCACACAGTTCCACCATTCCTTTCATGGGGCAGTTTGGTAGCACTGTTTTTGTGGGATCTGAGAAGGAATACTTTGGATCGCTTTGAAGCTCATGGTGGAAAAGGAAATATCATCATCTAAAAGCTAGAAAGAAGTTTTCTGAGAAACTGGAGAGAAGCCTTCTGAGAATCTGCTTTGTGACAGGTGAATTCACCTCAAAGAGTTACACCATTCTTTTCAAGGAGCAGTTTGCTAATACGGTTTTTGTGGAATCTGCAATTGGATATTTCAAGCTCATTGATTAGTATTGTGAAAAATGAAATACCCATAAAAACTGGAGAGTCTCTTCGGAGAAGCTACTTTGTAATGTGTGAATTCATCTAACAAAGTTACACCATTCTTTTCATTGAGAAGTTTGCTAACACTGTTTTTGCAGAATCTCCAAAGGGATATTCGGGAGTGCTTTGAGGACTATGGTGAAAAAGGAAACATCCTCAGATGAAAACAAGAAAGAAGCTTACTGAGAAACTGGTTGGTGTTGTGTGAATTCTTCTCACAGAGTTACAACTTTCTTTATATTTAGCAGTTTGCTAACACTATTAGTATTGAATCTGCAATGGGATATTCTGTGGATCGCTTTAAAGCCTATGGTAACAAAGGAAATAACCTGAGATAATAACAGGAAAGAAGCTCTCTGAGAAAGTGCTTTGCGATGTGTGAATTCCTCTAACATAGTTACACCTTTCTCTTCATTGAGGTGTTTACTAACACTGTTTCCGTGGAATCTGCAAAGGGATACTCGGGAGCACATTTCAGCTTTTTGTGAAAAAGGAAATAACGTCAGATAAAAACTGGAGAGAAGCCTTCTGCGAAAATTCTTTGTGAATTTACACATCACTCCCTAATATCCCATTGCAGATTCTGTGAAAACACTGGTAGAAAACTGCTCAATGAAAAGAAACGTGTAACTCTGTGAGATGAATTCACACATCACAAAGCAGTTTCTCAGAAATCTTTCTAGTTTTCATCTGAGTATATGTCCTTTTTTCACCATGGTCTTCAATGCAATCCAAAATATCACTTTTCAGATTCCACAAAAACAGTGCTAGCAAACTGCTTCACAAAAGAGTAGTGTAACTCTGTGAGATGAATTCACACATCACAAAGCAGATTTCCAGAAATCTTCTTTCTAGCTTTTATCTGAGGACATTTCCTTTGTCATCAGATGCTTCAAAGCAATCAAAAATATTCCTTCTCAGATGAGGCAAAAACAGGGCTAACAAACTGCTCCATGAAAAGAAAGGTGTAATTCTGTGACATGAATTCACATATCACAAAGCAGTTTCTCAAAAGACTTCTCCCCAGTTTTTTCCTGAGAATGTTTCCTTTTTCACCATAGGACTCAACACTTTCAGAATATTATATTGTGAATTCCATGAAAACAGAGTTAGCAAACTGCTCCAGGAAACATTGGTGTAACTCTGTGAGTTGTACTCACTCATCACAAAGAAGTTTTTCAGAAAGTGTCTTTCTAGCTTTTATCTGAGGATATTCTCTTTATCTCCATGGGCTTCAAAGCTATCCAAAATACACCTTCTCTGATTCCATAAAACTAGTGCTACCATAGAGCTCCATGAAAAGAAAGGTGTAACTCTGTAAGATGAATTCACATAACACAAAGCAGTTTCTCAGAAAACTTCTTTCTAGTTTTTATCTAAGGAAATTTCCTTTTTCATCATAGGCCTCAATGCAATCCCAAACATCAAATTGCAGTTTCTGGGAAAGCAGTGTTAGCAAACTGTTCAATGAAATAATGGTGCAACTGTGTGAGATAAATTCACACATCACAAAGCAGTTTCTCTGAAGGCTTCTATCCATTATTTATCTGAGGATAATTCCCTTTTCACCATAGCAGTAAATGCTCTCATAATATCTCATTGTAGATTCCATGAAAACAGTGTTAGCAACCTGCTCCATAAACAGAAAGGTGCAACTCTGTGAGATGGATTCACACATCACAAACAGTTTCTCAGAAAACTTCTTTCTTCTTTTATCTGAGGATATTACCTTTTTAAATGCAGGCCTCAATGCACCCCGGAAATCTCATTGCAGATTCCGTGAAAACAGTGTTAGCAAACTACTCAATGAAAACAGTGGTGTAACTCTGTGAGGTGAATTGACACATGATAAAGCAGTTTCTCAGAAGGCTTATCTCCATTTTTTATCAGGAATATTTCATTTTTCACCGTAGGACTCAATGCCCTTGGAATAACCACAGGCAGTTTCCACAAAAACACTCTAAGCAAACTGCTCAATGTAAAGAAAGGTGTGACTCTCTGAAATGAATTCACACATCAAAAAACAGTTCTTCAGAAAGCTTCTTTCTAGTTCTTATATGGGAATATTTCCTTTGTCACTGTATTGTTCAAAGAGATCCAAAATATCCCTACTCACATTCCATAAAAACAGGGCTAGAAAACTGCTCCATGAAAGAGTAGTGTAACTTTGTGAGATGAATTTACACATCACAAAGGAGTTTCTCAGAAAACCTCTTTCTTGTATTTATCTGAGGATACTTTCTTTTTAAACACAGGCTTCAATGCCCTCCTGAATATCAAGTTGCAGATTCCACGAAAACAGTGTAAGCAAGCTTCTCAATGGAAGAACGATGTAACTCTGTGACATGTATTCACACATAACAAAGGAGTTTCTCCAAGGGCTTCTGTCCAGTTTTTATCTGAGAATATTTCCTATTTCACCAGAGCTCTCAATGCGCTCACAATATCCCACTGCAGATGAAAAGAATGGTGTAACTTTGTGAGACAAATACAAACATCACAAAGCAGTTTTTCAGAAAGCTTCTTTCTAGTTTTTATTGGAGGATATTTCCTTTTTCACCATGGGATTCAACGCAATCCAAAATATCCCTTCTCAGACTCCACAGAAACAGTGCTAGCAAACTGATCCATGAAAGAGTAGTGTAACTCTGTGAGATTAATACACACATCACAAAGCAGATTCTCAGAAAGCTGCTTTCTAGATTTTATCTAAGGATATTTCCTTTGTCACCATAGAGTTCAAAGCTATCAAAAATATCCCTTCTCAGATACCCCAAAAACAGTACTGGCAAATGGCTTCATGAAAGATTGGTGTAACTCTGTGAGATGAATTTACACATCACAAAGCAGTTACTCCGAAGGCTTCTCTCCAGTTTTTATCTGAGGATATTTCCTATTTCACCATAGCACTCATTGCACTAGCAATATCCCATTGCAGTTAAAAGAAAGCAATGTTACTAAACTGCTCAAGGAAAAGAATGTTGCAACTTTTTGAGATGACTACACACATCACAAAGCAATTTCTCAGAAAACCTCTTTCTAGTTTTTCAATGAGGATATTTCTTGTGTCACCACAGGCTTCAAGCAATCCAAAATATGCCTTCTCAGATTCTACAAAAACAGTGCTAGCAATCTGCAACATGAAAGAGTTGTGTAACTTTGTGAAATGAATTCACACATCCAAAGTTTTTTCTCACAAAGCTTCTTTCTAGTTTTTATCAAAGGATATTTCCTTTTTCACCATGGGATTCAATGCAATCCGAAATATCCCTTCTCAGATTCCACAAAAGCAGTGCTAACAAACTGCTCCATGAAAAGGATAGTGTAACTCTGTGAGATGAATTCACATATCAAAAGCAGTTTCTCAGAAAGCTTCCTACTAGTTTTTAACTGATTTTATTTCCTTTGTTACTATAGGTTTCAAAGCGATCCGAAATATCCCTTCCCAGATGTTAAAAAAGCAGTGCTAGCAAACGGCTCCATGAGAGAGTAGTGTAACTCTGAGATGAATTCACACATCACAAAGCAGTTTCTCAGAAAGCTTGTTTCCAGTTTTTATCTGAGGATATTTCCTTTGTCACGATAGGATTCAAAGCAATCAGAAATGTCCCTTCTCAGATTCCACAGAAACTGTACTAGCAAACGTCTCCATGAAAGATTGGTGTAACTCTGTGAGATGCATTCACACATCACAAAGCAGTTTCTACATTTCCTTTTTCACCATCAACTTCAATGCGTTCCCAAATATCCCATTGCAAATTCCACAAAAATAGATTTAGCAAACTGCTCAATGAAAGAATGGTGTTACTCTGCAAGATCAACTCACACATCAGAAAGTGGTTTCTCTGAAGGTTTCTCTCCATTTTTTATCTGAGTATATTTCCTTTTTCACCATAGCACTCAATGCACTCGCAATATCCCATTGCAGATTAAACGAAAACAGAGTTAGTAAAATTTCCATGAAAAGAAAGGTGTAACTCTGTGAGATTAATTCACACATCACAAAACAAAAGCTTCCTTCCTGTTTTTTTCTGAGGATATGTCCTACTAAAAAACAGACCTCCATGCACTCCCATACATCTCTTTGCAGACTCCACGAAAACAGTGTTAGCAAACTTCCCAAGGAAAATAATTGTGTAACTCTGCGAGATAAATTCACGCATCACAAAACAATTTCTCAGAACGTCTCTGTCTAGTTTTTATCTGAGGATATTTCCTGAGTCACCATAGACTTAAAAGTCACCCATAATATCCCTTCTCATTCTCCACAAAAACAGTGCTAGCAAACTGCTCCATGAAAGAGTGGTGTAACTCCGTGAGATGAATTCACAAATCACAAAGCAGTTTCTCAGAATGCTTCTTTCTAGTTTTTTTCTGAGGATATTTCCTTTGTCACAATAGGCTTCAAAGCAATCAAAAATATCCTTTCTCAGATTCCACAAAAACACCGCTAGCAAACTGCTCCATGAAAGAGTAGTGTAACTCTGTGAAATGATTTCACACATCAAAAAGCAGTTTCTCAGAAAGCTTCTTTCAAGTATTTAGATGAGAATATTTCCTTTGTCACGATAGGATTTAAAGCAATCAATAATACCTCTTCTCAGATTGCACAAAAACAGTGCCAGCTTTTCTCTACTTTTTATCTGAATATATTTCCTTTTTCACCATAGCCCTCAATGTGCTCACAATATCCCATTGCAGGTTAAATGAAAACACTAATAGTAAAGTGCTCCATGAAATGAAAGGTGTAACACTGTGATATGAATTCAAACATCACAAAGCAGTTTCTCAGAAAGTTTCTTTCCTGTTTTTATCTGATAATATTTCGTATTTAAACACAAGCCTCCAGGCATTACCATATATCTCATTACAGATTCTGCAAAAACAGTGTCAGCAAACTTCTCAAGGAAAATTGTGTAGCTATTCGAGATAAATTCACACATCACAAAGTAGTTTCTCAGAAAGCTTCTTTCTAGTTTTTATCTGAGGATATTTTCTTTGTCACCATAGGCTTCAAACTGATCCAAATATCGCTTCTCAGATTCCACAAAAACAGTGCTAGCAAAGTGCTCCTTGAAAGAGTCGTGTAATTCAGTGAGATGAACTCACACATCACAAAGCAGTTTCACGGAAAGCTTCTTTCAAGTTTTTATCTGAGAACATTTCCTTCTTCACCATCGGCCTCAAAGCCCTTGTGTATATCCCATTGCAGACTCCACGAAATTACTGTTAACAAACTGCCCAATGAAAAAATGCTGTAACTCTGTGAGATGAATTCACCCATCATGAAGCAGTTTCTCCGAAGGCTACTATCCAGTTTTTATCTGAGAATATTTCCTTTTTCACCGTAGCACTCAATGTGCTCGCAATATCCCATTGCAGATTCCATGGCAACAGTGTTCATAAACTGCTACATGAAAAGAAAGGTGTAACTCTGAGAGATGAATTCACACATAACAAAGCTGTTTCTCAGAAAGCTTCTTTCAAGTTTTCAGTTGAGGGAGGATATTTCCTTTGTCTCTATAGTGTTCAAAACGTCCAGAATACTCCTTCTCAGATTCCAAAAATACAGTGCTAGCAAACTGCTCCATGAAAGAGTAGTGTAATTCTGTGAGATGAATTCACATATCACAAAGTAGCTTCTCAGAAAACTTCTTTCAAATTTTTATCTGAGGACATTTCCTTTTTCACCATGGGCTTCAATGCAATCCAAAGTATCCCTTCTCAGAATGCACAGAAGCAGTGCTAACAAACTGCTCCATGAAAAGAATGGTGTAACCCTGTGAGATGAACTTACATATCACAAAGCTGTTTCTCAGAAAGCTTCTTTCTAGTTTTTTTCTGAGGATATGTCCTTTGTTACTAGAAGCTTGAATGTTCTCTGGAATATCCCATTGCATATTCCAAGAAAAAACTGTTAGCATACTATTCAGTGAAAAGAACAGTGTAACTCTGTGAGATGAATTGATACATCACAAAGCAGTGTCTCAGAAAGCTCCTTTTTGGTTTTTATCAGATTATATTATCTTTGTCACCATAGGCTTCCATGCCCTCCAAAATATACTATTGCAGGTTCCATGAAAACAGTGTTATTAAACTGTTGAATGAAAACAAAGGTGTAACTCTGTGAGATGAGTTCACATATCACAAAGCAGTTTCTCAGAAAACTTCTCTCTTGTATTTATTTGAGGATATTTCCTATGTCACCATAGGCTTCAATTCAAAATATCCCTTCTCAGATTCCCAAAAAGCAGTGCCAGAAAACTGATCCATGAAAAGAAAGGTGTAAGTCTGTGAGACGACATCACACATCACAAAGCACTTTCTCAGAAAGTTTCTTTCTAGTTTTCATCTGAGGATATTCCGTTTGTCACCATAGACTTCAATGCGATCCAAATGTCACTTCCAGATTCCCCATAAACAGTATTACCAACCTGCTCCAAGAAAAGAATCAAGAACTCTCTGAGATTAGTTAAAACATCACAAAGCAGTTTTTCAGAATGATTCTTTCTAGTTTTTATATGAGGATATTGCCTTTGTCACCATTAACATCAATGCGCTCTGAAATATCCCTTTGCAGATTCCAATAAAACAGCATTAGCAAACTGCTCAATGAATAGAACAGTGTAATTCTGTGAGATGAATTCTCATATCACAAAGCAGTTTCTCAGAAAGCTTCTTTCTAGTTTTCATCAGAGGATATTTCCCTTTTCACTATATGCCTCAAAGCACTCCCAAATATCCCTTTGCAGATTACATGAAAACAGTGTTAGTAAGCTGGTCCATGAATAGAAAGGTGTGACTCTGTGAGATGAATTCACACATCACAAAGAACTTTCCCAGAAAGCTCCTTTCAAGTTTTTATCTGAGGACATTTCCTTTGTCATCATAGTCTTCAAAGTGATCCAAAATATCTCTTCTCAGATTCCCGAAAAACAGTGCTGCCAAACTGACCCATGAAAGGAATCATATAACTCCGTGAGATGAATTAACATATCATAAACCAGTTTCTCAGAAAACGTCTTTCTCTTTTTTATCTGAGGATATTTCCTTTCTCACCATACGACTCAATACTCTCCCAAATATCCCTTTGTAGATTCCACAAACACAGTGTTTGCACACTGCTCCATGAAAATAAATGTGTAGCCTTGTAAGGTAAATTTACAAATCACAAGGAAGTTTCTCAGAAAGCTGTTTTCTAGTTTTTATCTGAGGATAATTCCTTTGACACCATAGGCTTTAAGGCAATGCAATATATCCCATCTCAGATTCCCCAAAAGCAGTGCTATCAAACTGCTCCAAGAAAAGTATGGTGTAACTATTTGAGAGGAATTCACACATCACAAGGCAGTTTCTCAGAAAGCTTCTTTCTATTTTTTTGTCTGAGGATATTTCCTTTGTCAGTATAAGCTTCTATGCTCTCTGAAATATCCCCTTGCAGATTCCAAGAAAACAGTGTTAGCAAACTGCTCAAAGAAAAGGACAGTGTTGCTCAGTGAGATGAATTGACAGAATACAAAGCAGTTTCTCAGAAATCATCTTTCTAATTTTTATTTGAGGATATTTCTTTTCTCACCATAGGCCTCAATGCTCTCTCAAGTATCCCTTTGTAGATTCCATGAAAACTGTTAGCAAACTGCTCCATGAAAAGAAAGGTGTAACTCTGAGTTGAATTCACACATCACAAAGAACTTTCTCAGAAAGCTTCTTTCTAATTTTTATCCGAAGATATTTCCCTAATCACCATACGCTTCAATGCGATCCAAAATATCGCTTCACAGATTCCCCAGAAACACTGCTACCAAACTACTCCATGAAAACAATCATGTAAGTCTGTGAGATGAATTCACAAATCACAAAGCAGTTTCTCAGAAAGCTTCTTTCTGATTTTTCTCTCAGTTTATTTCCTGTCACAATAAACTTCAATGTTCTCTGAATTATCCCATTGCAGATTCCAAGAAAATAGTGTTAGCAAACTGCTGAATGAAAAGAACAGTGTAACTATGTGAGATTACTTCACACATCACAAAGCAATTTCTCAGAAAGCTTCTTTTTGCTTTTTTCTATGAAGATATTTCCTTTGTCACCATAGGCTTCCATGCACTCCCAAATATCCCATTGTCAATTCCAAAAAAGAGGTTTAAAAAATGGCTACACGAAAAGAATGGTGTATCTCTGTGAGATAACTTCAAAAATCACAAAGAAGTTTCTCAGAAATCTTCTTTCTACTTTTTATCTGAGGATGTTTTCTTGTTCACTTTAGTCTTCAATGTGATCCCAAATTTCCTCTCTCAGATTGCACAAAAATAGTGCTAACCAACTGATCTATGAAAGCTTCGTGTAATGTTCTGAGGTTAATTAACACATCATAAAGAGGTTTAGCAGTAGCTTCTTTCTAGTTTTTATATGAGTATATTTCTTTTGTCAGCATAGGCTTCATTGTGTTCCAAAATATCCCATTGCACATTCCAAGAAAACAGTGTTAGCAATTTGCTTATTGAAAAGAACCATTTACCTCTCTCAGATGAATTCACACATCGCAAATCAGTTTAACAGAAGCCTTCTTTCGAATTTTAATCTGAGGATACTTCCTTTTTCACCATAGACTTTAATGCATTTCAAAATATGCCTTTTCAGATTCCCCCAAAACAGTGCTACCAAACAATGTCACAAAAACAGTGGTGTAACTCTGAAAGATAAATTCACACATCACAAAGCTGTTTGTCAAAAAGCTTCTTTCTAGCTTTTATCTGAGGATATGTCCTTTTACCAATATTTCTCAAAGTGCTACGAAAGATCCCATTGCAGATTCCAAGAAAAAAGTGTTGGCAAACTTCTCAATGAAAAGAATGGTGTAATTCTGTGAGATGAATTCACACATCCCAAAGCAGTTTCACAGAATGCTTCCTTTTGGTTTTTATCTGAGGATATTTCCTTTGTAACCATAGACTTTAATGTGCTCCCAAATATCTTATTGCAGATTCCAGGAAAACAGTGTTATCGAACTGCTCAATGAAAAGAATGGTGTAATTCTGTAAGATGAATTCACACATCATAAAATAGTTTCTTATAAAGTTTTTCTAGTTTTTATCTGAGGATATTTCCTTTGTCACTCTAGGTTTCAATCCATTCACAAATATTCTAATGCAGATTCCACGAAAACAGTGTTAGCAAACTGCTCCAAGAAAAGGGTCAGTAATTCTGTAAGATGAATTCACACATCACAAAGCAGATTCTCAGAAACCTTCTTTAAAGTTCTTATCTGAGGATATTTCCCTTTTCAACATATTCCTCAATGTGCCCCAGAATATTCCATTGCAAATTCCACGAGTAAAGTGTTAGCAAACTTCCCAATGAAAAGAACCGTGTAACTCAGTGAGATGAATTCACGCATCACAAACAGCTTTCTCAGAAAGTTTCTTTGTGTTATTTATCTGAGGATATTTCCTTTGTCACCATAGGCTTCAACATGCTCACAAATATCCTATTGCGGATTACACAAAAACAATGTCATCAAACTACTCAATGAAAAGTACCGTGTACTCTGTAAGATGAATTAACAAATCACAAAACAGTTTCTCAGAAAGCTATTTCTAGTTTTTATCTGAGGATATTATCTTTTCACTATAGGTCTAGATGCACTCCCAAATATCCCTTTGCAGATTCCACGAAAACAGTGTTAGCAAACTGTTCCATGAAAAGCAAGTTGTAAATCAGTGAGATGAGTTCAAACACCACAAAGAATTTTCTCAGAATGCTCTTTTTTTGTTTTCATCTGAAGATATTTCCTTTGTCACCCAAATCTTCAATGTGCTCCAAAATATCCTATTGCCGATTCCAAGATAACTGTGTTAGCAATCTGCTCAATGAAAAGAAAGTGTAACTCTGAGATGAATTCGCCCATTACAAAGCATTTTTTCAGAAAGCTTCTTTCTAGTATTTATCTCAGAATATTTCCTTTTTCACCATATTCCTCAATGCACTACTGAATATCCAATTGCAGATTCCTTGAAAAAAGTGTTAGCAAACTTCTCAATGACAAAAGCACTGTAACTCTGTAAGGTGAATTCACACATGACAAAGCAGTTTCTCAGACAGCCTCTTTCTATTTTTTATCTCATGATATTTCCTTTTCCACCATAGACCATAATGCGCTCCCAAATATCCCTTTGTGGATTCCATGGAAACAGTGATACCAAACTCTTCCATGTAACTCTGTGAGATGAATTCACACATCACAAAGAAGTCTCTCAGAGGGCTTCTTTCTAGTTTTTATCTGAGAATATTTCCTTTGTTATGATATGCTTCAATGCGATCCAAAATAACCCTACTCAAATTCCCCAAAAATAGCACTACCAAACTACTCCATGAGAAGAATCATGTAACTCTGAGATATGAATTCAAATATCCCAAAGAAGTTTGTCAGAAACTTCTTTCGAGTTTTTGTCTGTGGATATTTATTTATTTTTACTATAGACCTCAATGTGCTTGCAAATATCCCTTCGCAGATTCCATGAAAAGAGTGTTAGCAAACGGCTCCATGAAAAGAAAGGTGTAACTCTTTGAGAAGAATTTACACGTCACAATATACTTTCTCATAAGACTTCTTTGTAGTTTTTATCTGGGGATATTTATTTTGTCACTATAAGCTTCAATGCACTCCCAAATATCACTTTTTTGATTCCACAAAAACAGTGCTTAACTCTGTGAGATGAATGCAAACATCAGAGAGCAGTTTCTCACAGAGCTTTCTAGTTTTTATCTGAGGTCATTTCCTTTTTAACCATACGCCTCAAAGCACTCCCAATTATTCCTTTGCAGATTCCATGACAACAGTGTTAGCAAACTGCTCCAGGAAAAGAACAGTGTTACTCTGTGAGATGAATTCACACAACACAAAGGACTTTCTCAGAAATTTCTTTCTAGTTTTTATCTGAAGATATTCCCTTTGTCACCATAAGTTCCAATGCACTCAAAAAACCTGATTGCAGATTCCAATGAAACAGTGTTAGCAAACTGCTCAATGAAAACAACATTGTAACTCTCTGAGATGAATTCACACATCACGAGCAGTTTCTCAGAAAGCTTCTTTCTGGTTTTTATGCGACGATATTTCCTGTTTCACCATAGGACCCACTGTGCCACAAAACATCACTTTACAGATTCCATGAAAGCAATGTTAGCAAACTACTCCATGAAAAGAAAGGTGCAACTCTGTGATATGAATTCACACATCACAAAGAACTTTCTCAGAATGCTTCTCTTTTGTTTATATCTTAGGATATTTGATTTGTCACCATAGGCTTCAATGTGATCCAAAATATCCCTTCTCAGATTCCCCAAACACATTGCTATCAAACTGATCCATGAAAAGAATTGTGTAACTCTGCTAGATGAATTCACACATCACAAAGCAGTTTCTCAGAAAGCTTTTTTCTAGTTTTTGTCTGAGGATATTTGCTCTTTCACCATAGGCCTCAAAACATTCGTGAATATCTCTTTGCAGATTTCCAGAAAATAATGTTAGCAAATTGCTCCATGAAAAGGAAGGTATAACTCTGTGAGATGAATTCACACATACAAAGCAGTTTCTCAGAAAGCTTCTTTTTGGTTTTTGTCTGAGGATATTTCCTCTTTTACTATCAGCCTCAACTAACTCTGAAATATCCCTTTGTTGATTCCAGACAGTGTTAGCAAACTGCTCCATGAAAAGTAAGGTGTTACTCTGTGAGATGAATACACACATCACAAAGAAGTTTCTCAGAAAGTTTCTTTCTAGTTTTTGTCTGAGAATATTTAATATATTACCTTTGGCTTCAATGTGCTCCAAAATATCCCATTTCAGATTCCAAGAAAGCATTGCTAGTAAACTGCTCAATGAAAAAGCATAGAGTAACTCTGTAGGATGAATTCACACATTGCAAAGCAGTTTCTCAGAAAGCTTCTTTCAAGTTTTTATCTGAGGATATTTCTGTTGTCACCATAGGCTTCAAAGAAATCAAAAATATCCATTCTCAGATTTCCCAAAAACAGGCTATTAATCTGATCCATAAAAAGAATATTGTAACTCTGTGAGATGAATTAACACATCGCAAAGCAGTTTCTCCCAAGGCTTCTTTCCATTTTTTACCTGAGGTTATTTCCTTTTAACCATAGGCTTCAATGCGAACCAAAATATCCCTTCTCAGATTCTCCAAAAACAGTGCTACCAATCTGCTCCATTAAAAGAATTGTGTAACTGTGTGAGATGAATTCACAAGTCACTAAGCCGTTTCTCAGAAAGCTTCTTTCTAGTTTTTACCTCAGCATATTTTCTTTTTCACTGTAAGCCTCAATGCACTCACAAATATCACTTTGTAGATTCCATAAAAATAGTGTTAGCAAACTGTTCCATGAATAGAAAGGTGTAAAGCTTTGAGATGAATTCACACATCACAAAGCAGTTTCCTAGAAAGCTTCCTTTTGGCTTTTTTATCAGGATATTTCCTTTGTCACCATAGGCTTCAATGTGCTCCGAAATATCCTATTGCAGATTCCACAAAAACAGTGTTATCAAACTGCTGAAAGAAAAGAATCATGCAACTCTGTAAGCTGAATTCACATATCACAAAGCAGTTTCTCAGAAAGATTCTTTCCAATTATTATCTGAGCATATTTACTTTGTCACCATATTCTCCAATGCCATTGAAACATCCATTCTCAAATTCCCCAAAAACATTTTTACCAAAATGCTCCATGAAATAATGCTGTAATTCTGTGAGATAAATTCATACATCACAAAGCTGTTTCTCAGAAAGCTTCTTTCTAGTTTTTGTCTGAGGATATTTCCTTTTTCATTGTAAGCCTCAATGCCTTCCCAAATATCCCTTTGCCGATTCCACAAAAACTGTATTAGCAAACTGCTCCATGAAAAGAGAGGTGTAACTCTCTGAGATGAATTCACACATCACAAAGAGCTTTCTCAGAAAGCTTATTTCTCGTTGTTATCTTTGGATATTTCCTTGGTTACCATAGGCTTCAATATAATCCAAAATATCCCTTCTCAGATTCACCAAAAACAATGCTACCAATCTGATCCATGAAAAGAATAGTGTAACTCAGTGAGATGAATTAATGCACCTCAAAGAGGTTTCTCAGAAAGCTTCGTTCAGGTTTTTCTCTGAGGATATTTCCTTTGTCACCGTAATATTCAATGTGTTCTGAAATATCCCATTGCAGATTCCAAGAAAACAGTGTTAGCAAATTGGTCAATAAAAAGAACAGTCTAACTCTGTGATATGTACTCACACATCAAAAAGCAGTTTCTCAGAAAGAATCTCTTTGGTTTTTATATGAGGATAGTTCCTTTGTCACTGTAGGCTTCAATGTGCTTCCAAATATAATATTGCAGACTCCACAAAAACAGTGCTATCAAACTACTCAATGAAAAGAACGGTGTTACTCAGTGAGATGAACTCACACCTCACAAAGCAGGTTCTCAGAAACCTTCTTTATAGTTTTTATATGATCATATTTTCTTTTTCACTATATTCCTATTCCCCACAAACACTACTACCAAACTGACCCATGAGAAGAATCATGTAACACTGAGAGATGAATTATCACATCACAAAGCAGTTTCTCAGAAAAATTCTTTCTCATTTTTACCTGAGGATATTTCCTTTTTCATTATATGCCTCAATGTGCTCCCAAATATCACTTTGCAGATGCCACCAAAACAGTGTTAGGAAACTGCTCCATGGAAAGAAAGCAGTAACTTTGTGAGATGAATTCACACATCACAAAGTAGTTTCTAAGAAGTCTTCTTTCTAATTTTTATCTAAGGATATTTCCTATTTCACTATAGGCCTTAATGCGCTCTGGAATATAACATTGCCGATTCCATGAAAACAGTGTTAGGGAACTGCTCCATGAAAAGAAAGGTGTACATCTGTGAGATGAATTCACACATCAGAAAGAACTTTCTCCTTAAGCTTCTTTCTAGTTTTAACTGAGGATATTTTCTTTGTCACCATAAGCTTCAATGCGATTCAAAATATCCATTCTCTGATTCCCCAAAAACACTGCTACCAAACTGCTCCATGAAACCAGTGGTGTAAATCTATGAGGTGAATACACATATTACAAAGCTGTTTCTCAGAAACCTCCTTTCCAGTTTTTGACTGAAGTATTTCCTTTTTCACCATATTCCTCAATGTGCTCCCAAATATCCCATTGAAGAATGAACAAAAAAAGGGTCAGTAAACTTCTCATTTAAAAGAATGGTGTAACTCTGTGTGATAAATTCACACATCACAAAGAAGTTTCTCAAAAAGTCTCTTTTTGGTTTTTATCTGAGGATACTTCCTTTGTCACCATTTGCTTCAATGCGATCCAAAATATCCCTTCTCAAATTCTCCCAAAACAGGGCTACCAAACTTCTCCATGAAAAGAATCGTGTAAGCCTCTGAGATGAAATAATATATAAGAAAGCATTTCTTCAGAAAACTTCTTTCTAGTTTTTATATGAGGGTGTTTCCTTTGTCACCTTGAGTTTCAATGCTTTCCAAAATATCCCTTTGCAGATTCAACGAAAACTGTGTTAGTAAAATGCGCAATGGAAAGCTTCTTTTTGATTTTTGTCTGAGAATATTTCCTTTGTCAGCCTAAGATGGAATGTGCTCACGGATATCGTATTGCAGGCTCCATGAAAACAGTGTGAGCAAAATGCTGCAAGAAAAGAAAGGTGTAACTCAGTGAGATGAATTCACACATCACAAAGAAGTTTGTCAGAAATCTTCTCTCTAGCTTTTATCTGAGGATATTTCCTTTTTCACCATAGGCTTCAATGCACTCCCAAATATCTTATTCCAGATTCCACGAAAACTGTGTTATCAATCAGCTCAATGAATAGAATGGTGTAATACTGTGAGATGAATTCACATATCACAAGGCAGTTTCTCAGAAAGTTTCTTTTTAGTTTTTATCTGAGGATATTTCCTTGTTCAATATAGGCCTCAATGTGCCCCCGAATATACCATTACAGATTAAATGAAAAAAAGTGTTATCAAATTTCTCAATGAAAAGAATGTTGTACCTCTGTGAGATGAATTCATGCATCACAAATAATTTTCACAGAAAGGTTCTTTTTGGCTTTTATGTGAAGATATTTTCTTTGTCATAATGGGCTTCAATGCGCTCCCAAATATCCTATTACAGATTCCACAAAAACAGTGTTATCAAACTTCTCAATGAATAGAACAGAGTAACACCTAAAGGTGAATTCACACATCACAAAGCAGTTTCTCTGAAAGCTTCTTTCTAGTTTTTTTTTTTTTTATGTGGATATTTCCTTATTCACCCTAGGCCTCAATGTTCTCCAGAATATCCCTTTTCAGATTCCATGAAAATGGTGTAAGTGAACTGCTCCATGAAAAAAACTTGTAATTGTGTGAGATGAATTCTCACTTCACAAAAAACTTTCTCAAGAAGCTTCTTTCTAGTTTTTATCTGAGGATATTTCCTTTGTCAACCAAAGCTTCAATGTAATCCAAAATATCCCTTCTCAGATTTCCCAAATACACTGCTACCAAACTGATCCATGAAAAGAATCATGTAACTCTCTGAGATGAATTAACACAGGACATATCAGTTTCTCAGAAAGCTTCTTTCTAGTTTTTGTCTGAGGTATTTCCTTTTTCACTGTAAGCTTCAATGCGATCCCAAATATCCTATTGCAGATTCCATGAAAACAGTGTTATCAAACTGCTCAATGTAAAGAATGCTGTAACTCACTGAGATGAATTCACAGATCACAAAGCAGTTTCTCAGAAAGCTTTTTTCTAGTTTTTTTCTAATGATATTTCCTTTATCACCATAGGCATCAGCACTCCCAAATATCCCTTTGCAGATTCCACAAAAACAGTGTTAGCAAACTGATTCATGAAAAGACATGTGTAACTTTGTGAGGTGAGATCACACATTACAACTAACTTTCTCAGAAAGCTTCTTTCTAGTTATTATCTGAGGATATTTCCTTTGTCATCATAGGCTTCAATGCAATCCAAAATATCCCTTCTCAGATTCCCAAAAACAGTACTACCAAAATGATCCATGAAAAGAATGGTGTAACTCTGTGAGATGAATTAACACATCACAAAGCAGTTTCTCAGAAAACTTCTTCCTACTTTTTCTATGAGGATATTTCCTATGTCACCATAACTTCAATGTGCTCCAAAATACCCTATTACAGATTCCAAAAAACAGTGTTAGCAAACTTTTCAATGAAAAGAACAGTGTAACACTGTGAGATGAATTCACACATCACAAAGTAGTTTCTAAGAAAGCTGTTTTTTTTGTTTTTTTCTGAAGATATATCATTTGTCTCCATAGGCTTCAACGCACTCCCAAATATCCTTTTGCAGATTCCACAAAAGTAGTGTTTTCAAATTCCTCAGAGAATAGAATGGTGTAACTCTGAGATAAGTTCACACATCACAAAGAACTTTCTCAGAAAGCTAGTTTCTAGGTTTTATCTGAGGACATTTACTTTTCACCATAGGCTTCAATGCGATCCAAAATATTGTTTTCAGATTCCCCCAAAGCAGTGCTACCAAACTGCTAAATGAAAATAATATGTAGCTCTGTGAGATGAATTAACACATCAGAATGCATTTTCTCAGAAAGCTTCATTCCAGTTTTTATATGAGGGTATTTCCTTTCTAACCTAAAGCTTCAACGTGCTCCAAAATATTCCTTTGCAGATTCCACAAACACAGTGTTAGCAAACTGTACAATGAAAAGAACAGTGTAACTCTGTGAGATGAATACACACGTCACAAAGTAGGTTCTCAGGAATCTTCTTTCTACTTTTTATCTAAGGATATTTGCGTTTTCAACACAGGCCTCAATGAGTGCCCATATATCCCTTTGTAAATTCCATGAAGAGTGTTAGCAAACTGCTAAATGTAAAGAATGGTTTAACTCCATGAGATGAATTCACACATCACAAAGAACTTTCTCAAAGTATCTTTCTAGTTTTTATCTGAGGATATTTTATTGTCAAAATAGTCTTCAATATGTTTTAAAATATCCCATTGCGGATTCCAAGAAAACAGTGCAGCAAACTGTTAAATGAAAACAACAGTGTAACTCTGTGATATGAATTCACATATCACAAAGCAGTTTCTCAGAAGGTTTCTTTTTGGTTTTTATCAGAGGATATTTCCTTCATAACCATAAGTTTCAATGCACTCCAAAATATCATTTGTCAAAATAGCCTTCAACGCATTCCAAGATATCCCATTGCAGAGTCCAAGAAATCAGTGTTAGCAAACTGCTGAATGAAAAGAACAGTGTAACACTGTGAGATGAATTCACACATCAAAAAGCAGTTTCTTCCAAAACTTCTTCCAGATTTTATCTGAGGATATCTCCCTTTTCACCATAGGCCTCAATGAGCTTCCAAATATTCCTTTGCTGATTCCACGAAAAGAGTGTTGGCAAATTACTCAATGAAAAGAATGGTGTAACTATGTGAGAGGAATTCGCACATCACAAGAGAGTTTCTCAGAAAGCTTCTTTCTAGTTTTTAATCTGACAATATTCCTTATTTTAAAATAGGCCTCAATGTGCTCCCAAATATTCCTTAGCAGATTCCACGTAAACACTGTTAGAAAACTGCTCCATGAAAGTAAAGATGATACCCACAAAGGGAAGCCCATCAGACTAACAGCAGATCTCTCAGAAGAAACTCAACAAGCCAGAAGAGAGTGGGGGCCAATATTCAACATTCTTAAAGAAAATAATTTTAAACCAAGAATTTCATATCCAGCCAAACTAAGTTTCATAAGTGAAGGAGAAATAAAATCCTTTACAGATAAGCAAATGCTTAGAGATTTTGTCGCCACCAGGCCTGCCTTACAAGAGACCCTGAAGGAAGCACTAAACATGGAAAGGAACAAATGGTACTGGCCATTGCAAAAACATGCCAAAATGTAAAGACCATCGAGGCAAGGAAGAAACTGCATCAACTAATAAGCAAAATCACCAGTTAATATCATAATGGCAGGATCAAGTTCACACATAACAATATTAACCTTAAACGTAAATGGACTAAATGGTCCAATTAAATGACACAGACTGGCAAACTGGATAAAGAATCAAACCCATCAGTCTGCTGTACTCAGGAGACCCATCTCACATGCAGAGACATACATAGTCTCAAAATAAAGGGATGAATCTACCAAGCAAATGGAGAATTACCAAGCAAATGGAGAACAAAAAAAAAGCAGGGGTTGCAATACTAGTCTCTGATAAAACATACTTTAAACCATCAAAGATCAAAAGAGACAAAGAAACCCATTACATAATGGTAAAGGGATCAATTCATCATGAAGAGCTAACTATCCTAAGTATATATGCACCCAATACAGGAGCACCTAGATTCATAAAGCAAGTCCTTAGAGACTTACAAAGAGACTTAGACTCCCATACAATAAAAATGGGAGACTTCAACACCTCGCTGTCAACAATAGACAGAACAATGAGACATAAAGTTAACAAGCATATCCAGTAATTGAACTCATCTCTGCAGCAAGCAGACCTAATAGACATCTACAGAACTCTCCACCCCAAATCAAAGATTATACATTCTTCTCAGAACCGCATCACACTTATTCCAAAATTGACCACATAATTGGAAGTAAAGCACTCCTCAGCAAATGTACAAGAACAGAAATTATAACGAACTGTCTCTCAGACCACAGTGCAATCAAACTAGAACTCAGGACTAAGAAACTCATTCAAAATCACTCAACTACATGGAAACTGAATAACCTGCTCCTGAATGACTACCGGGTACATAATGAAATGAAGGGAGAAATAAAGATGTTCTTTGAAACCAATGAGAACAAGTATACAACATACCAGAATCTCTGGGACACATTTAAAGCAGTGTGTAGAGAGAAATTTATAGCACTAAATGCCCACAAGAGAAAGCTGGAAAGATCTAAAATTAACACTCTAACATCACAATTCAAAGAACTAGAGAAGCAAGAGCAAACACATTCAAAAGTTAGCAGAAGGCAAGAAATAACTAAGATCAGAGCAGAACTGAAGGAGATAGAGACACAAAAACTCTCCAAAAAAATCAAAGAATCCAGGAGTTGGTTTTTTGAAAAGATCAACACAATTGATAGACCACTAGCAAGACTAATAAAGAAGAAAAGAGGGAAGAATCAAATAGATGCAATAAAATATGATAAAGGGGATATCACCACCAACCCCACAGAAATACAAACTACCATCAGACAATACTATCAATACCTCTATGCAAGTAAACTAGAAAATCTAGAAGAAATGGATATTTTCCTGGACACTTACCTCTCCCAAGAAAACCAGAAAGAAGCTGAATCCCTGAATAGACCAATAGCGGGCTCTGAAATTGAGGCAATAATTAATAGCTTACCAACCAAAAAAAGTCCAGGACCAGATGGATTCACAGCTGAATTCTACCAGAGGTACAAGGAGGAGCTGGTACCATTCATTCTGAAACTATTCCAATCAATAGAAAAAGAGGGAATCCTCCCTAACTCATTTTATGAGGCCAACATTATTCTCATACCAAAGCCTGGCAGAGACACAACAAAAAAAGAAAATTTTAGAGCAATATCCCTGATGAATATCGATGCAAAAATCCTCAATAAAATACTGAAAAACGAATCCAGTAGCACATCAAAAAGCTTATCCACCATGGTCAAGTTGGCTTCATCCATGGGATGCAAGGCTGTTTCAACAGATGCAAATCAATAAATGTAATCCAGCATATAAACAGAACCAAAGGCAAAAACCCCATGATTATCTCAATAGTTGCAGAAAAGGTCTTTGACAAAATTCAACAGCCCTTTATGCTAAAGGCGCTCAATAAATTTTGTATTGATGGAACGTATCTCAAAATAATAAGAACTATTTATTGCAAACCCACAGCCAATATCATACTGAATGGGCCAAAAGCAGAAACATTCCCTTTGAAAACTGGCACAAGACAGGGATGCCCTCTCTCACCACTCCTCTTCAACATAGTGTTGGAAGTTTTGGCTAGGGCAATCAGGCAATAGAAAGAAATAAAGGGTATTCAGTTAGGAAATGAAGAAGTCAAATTGCCCCTGTTTGCAGATGACATGATTGTATATTTAGAAAACCCCATTGTCTCAGCCCAAAATCTACTTAAGCTGATAAGAAACTTCAGCAAAGTCTCAGAATACAAAATTAATGTGCAAAAATCACAAGCAGTCTTATACACCAGTAAGAGACAAACAGAGAGCCAAATCATGAATGAACTTCCATTCACAATTGCTTCAAAGAGAATAAAATACATAGGAATTCAACTTACAAGGAATGTAAAGGACCTCTTCAAGGAGAACTACAAACCACTGCTCAGTGAAATAAAAGAGAACACAAACAAATGGAAGAACATATCATGCTCATGGATAGGAAGAATCAATATCTTGAAAATGGCCATACCGCCAAAGGGAATTTATAGATTCAATGCCATCACCATCAAGCTACCAATGAGTTTCTTCACAGAATTGGAAAAAACGGCTTTAAAGTTCATATGGAACCAAAAAAGAGCCTGCATTACTAAGACAATCCTAAGACAAAAGAACAAAGCTGGAGGCATCATGCTACCTGACTTCAAACTATACTACAAGGCTACAGTAACCAAAACAGCATGGTACTGGTACCAAAACAGAGATATAGACCAATGGAGCAGAACAGATTCCTCTGAAATAATACCACACATCTACAGCCATCTGATATTTGACAAACCTGAGAAAAATAAGAAATGGAGAAAGGATTCCCTATTTAATAAATGGTGCTGGTAAAATCGGCTCACCATAAGTAGAAAGCTGAAACTCGATCCTTTCCTTACTCCGTATATGAAAATTAATTCAAGATGGATTAGAGACTTAAATGTTAGACCTAATACCATAAAAACCCTAGAAGAAAACCTAGGTAATACCATTCAGGACATAGGCATGGGCAAGGACTTCATGTCTAAAACACCAAAAGCAATGGCAGCAAAAGCCATTGGCAAATGGGATGTAATTAAACTAAAGAGCTTCTGCACAGCAAAGAAACTACCATCAGAATGAACAGGCAACCTACAAAATGGGGGAAAATGTTTGCAATATACTCATCTGACACAGGGCTAATATCCAGAACCTACAAAGAACTCATTTACAAAGAACAAATTTACAAGAAAAAAACAAACAACCCCATCAAAAAGTAGGCAAAGGATATGAACAGACATTTCTCAAAAGAAGACATTCATACAGCCAACAGACACATGAAAAAATGCTCATCATCACTCGCCATCAGAGAAATGCAAATCAAAACCACAATGAGATACCATCTCACACCAGTTAGAATGGCAATCATCAAAAAATCAGGAAACAACAAGTGCTGGAGAGGATGTGGAGAAATAGTAACACTTTAACTGTTGGTGAGATTGTAAACTAGTTCAACCATTATGGAAAACAGTATGGCGATTCCTCAAGTATCTAGAAATAGAAGTGTCATATGACCCAGCTATCCCGTTACTGGGTATATACCCAAAGGATTATAAATCATGCTGCTATAAAGACATATGCACACGTATGTTTATTGTGGCACTATTCACAATAGCAAAGACTTGGAATCAACCCAAATGTCCATCAGTGACAGACTGGATTAAGAAAATGTGGCACATATACACCAAGGAATACTATGCAGCCTTAAAAAAGGATGAGTTTATGTCCTTTGTAGGGACATGGATGAAGCTGGAAACCATTATTCTCTGCAAACTTTTGCAAGAAAAGAAAACAAAACACCGCATGTTCTCACTCATAGGTGGGAACTGAACAATGAGAATACTTGGACTTGGGAAGGGGAACAACACACACTGGAGCCTATGATGAGGAGGAGGGGGGAGGGAATGCATTGGGCGTTGTACCTGATGTAAATGATGAGTTGATGTGTGCTGATGATTTGATGGGTGCAGTACACAAACACAGCGCAAGTATACATATGTAACAAACCTGCACGTTATGCACATGTACCCTAGAACTTAAAGTATGATAATAATTAAAAAAAAAGAGAGAGAGAAGAGAGAAAAAAAGGAAATAAAGGTGTAACTCTGTGAGTTGAATTCACAGGTCACAAAAAACTTTCTCAGTAAGCTTCCTTCTAGTTTTTATCTGAGGATATTTCCTTTGTCACCATAGGCTTCAAGGCGATCCAAAATGTCCCTTCTCAGATTCCACAGAAACAGTGTTACCAAACTGATCTATGAAAAGAATTGTGTAACTCTGTGAGAAGAATTAACACATCAGAAAGCGTTTCCTCAGAAAGCTTTTTTCTAGTTTTTATATGAGGGTATTTCCTTCATCACCTTGAGTTTCAATGCACTCTGAAATATCGCTTTGCAGAGTCCATGAAAACAGTGTCAGCAAACTGCTCAGTGAAAAGAATGGTGTAACTCTGTGAGATGAATTCACATATCACAAAGATCTTTTACAGAAAGATTCTTTCTAGTTTTTATCTGAGGGTATTTCCTTTGTCAAAATAGGCTTCAATGTGATGCGAAATATTCCTTCTCAGATTCCCCAAAAACAGTGCTACAAAACTGCTCCAGGAAAAGAAGCGTGTAACTTTGTGAGATGATTTTGTAAATCAAAAAGCAGTTTCTCAGAAAGCTTCTTTCTAATTTTTGTGCTAGGATATGTCCTTTATCAACATAAGCTTCAATGCACTCCAAAATATCCCACTGCAGATTCCAAGAAAGCAGTGTCAGTAAATTACTCAATGAAAACAACAGTGTAACTCTGTCAGGCGAATTAACACATCAAAAAGCAGTTTCTCAGAAAGTTTCTTTCCAGTTTAATTCAGAGGATATTTCCTTTCTTGCCGTAGGACTCAATGTGATCCCAAATATCCCTTTTCAGATTCCATGAAAACAGTGTTAGCAAACTGCTCAGTGAATAATACAGTGTAACTCTGTGGGATGAATTCACACATCACAAAGAACTTTCTCAGAAAGCTTCTTTCTAGTTATTATCTGAGGATATTTCCTTTGTCACCGTAGGCTTAAATGCAATCCAAATTATCCTTTTCAGATTCCCCAAAAAGAGTATTACCAAATGATCGATGAAAAGAATAGTGTTTCTTGGTGAGATGAATTAACACAGGAGAAAATGATTTCCCAGAATGCTTCTTTCTCGTTTTTATATGAGAATATTTTCTTTTTCACTATAGGCTTCAATGTGCTCCCAAATGTCCCTTTGCAGATTAGATGTAAACAGTGTTAGCAAACTGCTCCATGAAAAGAAAGGTGTAACTCTGTGAGATAAATAGACATGTCATTAAGGACTTTCTCAGAATGCTTCTTTCTAGTTTTCATCTGAGAATATATCCTTTTTCACCATAGGCTTCAATGCGATCCTAAGTATATCTTCTCAGAATCTCCCAAAACAGTGCTAACAATCTGATTTATGAAAAGAATCGTGTAACTCTGTGAGATGAATTAACACATCACAAAGCAATTTCTCAGAAAGCTTCTTTCTAGTTATTATACGAAGATATTTTCTTTGTCAACACATTCTTCAATGCGATCCAAAATATGCCTTCTCAGATTCCCCAAAAACAGTGCTACCAAGGTACTCAAAGAACGTAATCATGTACCTTTGTGAGATGAATTCACAAATAACAAAGCTGTTTCTCAGAGAGCTTCTTTCTAGTTTCTGTCTGTGGATATTTCTTTGTCACCATAAGCTTCAATGGGCTCTGAAATATTCCATTGCAGATTCCACAAAAACAGTGTTATCAAACTGCTCAATGTAAAGAGTGGTGTAGCTCTGTGATTTGTATACACACATCACAAAGTGGTTTCTCTGAAAGCTTCTTTCTAGTTTTACTCTCATGATATTCACTGTTTCACTACAGGCCTCAAAGCACTCCCAAATATCCCTTTGCAGATTCCACAAAAACTGTGTTAGCAAACTGATCAATGAAAAGAATAATGTAACTCTGTGAGATGAATTAACACACTACAAAGGACTTTCTCAGAAAGCTTCTTTCTAGCTTTTATCTGAGGATATTTCCTTTGTCAACACAGGCTTCAATGGGAACCAAAATATCCCTTCTCAGATTTCCCAAAAATAATGCTACCAAATGATCCATGCAAAGAATCATGTAACTCTGTGAGATGAATTAACACATCAGAAAGTGATTTCTCAGAATGCTTCTTTCTCATTTTTATCCGAGGAGATTTCCTTTTTTACTATAGGCCTCAATGCACTCCCAAATATCCCTTTGCATTGTCCATGAAAACAGTATTAGAAAACTGCCCCATGAAAAGGAAGGTGTAACTCTCTGAGAAGAATTCACACAGAACACAGAAGTTTCTCAGAAAGCTTCTTTCTAGATTTTGTCTGAGGATATTTCCTTTGCCACCATAGACTTCAATGTATTTCAAAATATCCCTTTTTACTTCCCCAAAAACATTGCTACCAAACTGCTCCATTAAAATAGAAGTGTAACTGTGTGAGAGGAATTCACTCATCACAAAGCAGTTTCTCAGAAACCATCTTTCTAGTTTTTATATGAGGATATTCCCTTTTACACCATATTCCTCAATGCGTGCCAGAATATTCCATTGCAGATTAAATGAAAAAAGTGTTAGCAAACTCCTCAATTAAAAGAATGGTATAACACTGTGTGATGAATTCACATATCACAAAGCAGTTTCTCAGATAGCTTCTTTTGATTTTTATCTGAGGACATTTCTTTGGCACCATAAGCTTCAATGAGCTCCGAAATATCCCATTGCAGATTCCAAGAAAAGAGTATTAGCAAACTGCTCAATGAAAAGTACAGTGTAACTCTGTGAGATGAATTCACACATCACAAAGCAGTTTCTAAAAAATCGTCTTTCTAGTTTTAATCTGACGACATGTCCTTTCTCACCATAGACCTCAATGCACTCCCAAATATCTCTTTGTAGATTCCACAAAAAGAGGGTTAGAAAACAGCTCCATGAAAAGAAATGTGTAACTCTTTGAGATGAATTCACACATCACAAAGAAGTTTCACAGAAAGCTTCTCTCTAGTTTTTTACTGAAGACATTTCCTTTGTCACCATAAGCTTCAATGCACTCTGAAATATCCCATTGCAGATTCCAAGAGAACAGGGATAGCAAACTACTCAATAAAAAGAATAGTGTAACTCTGTGTAATGAATTCACACATCACAAAGTAATTTCTCTGAAAGCATCTTTTTGGTTTTTATCTGAGGATATTTCCTCTGTCACCATAGGCTTCTATGTGCTCCCAAATATCCTATTGCATATTCCAAGAAAACAATGTTAACAACCTGCTGAGGGAAAAGAATGGTGTAACTCTGTGAGATGAATTGATATATCACAAAGCATTTTCTCAGAAAACGTCTTTCTAGCTTTTATCTAAAGATACTCCCTTTTTCACTATAGGCATCATTTTGCTCCCAAATATGACTTTTCAGATTCCACAAAAACAGTGTTAGCAAACAGCTGCATCAAAAGAAAGATGCAACTCTGTGAGATGAATTCACACATTACAAAGAAATTTATCAGAAAGCTTCTTTCTAGTTTTTACCTGAGCGTATTTCCTTTGTCACTATAGGCTTCAATGCGATCCGAAATATCCCTTCTCAGATTCCCCAAAAACAGGGCTACCAAACTGCTCCATGAAAAGAATTGTGTATCGTTATGAGATGAATTAACCTATCAGAAAGCATTTTCTCAGAAAACTTCTTTCTAGTTGTTATGTGAGAGTGTTTCGTTTGTCACTTTAAGCTTCAATGCTCTCTGAAATATTCGTTTGCAGAATCTACAAAAACAGTGTTAGCAAACTGCACAATGCAAAGAACATTGTAACTCTGAGAAGAATTCACACATCACAAAGCAGTTTCTCAGAAATATCTTTTATGGTTTTTGTCTGAGGATATTTCCTTTGTCAACATAGGCTTCAATGTGTTCCAAAATATCCTCTTACAGATTCCAGGAAAACAGTGTTATGAACTACTCAATGAAAAGAAAGGTGTAACTCTGTGAGATGAATTTGCCCATCACAAAGAACACTCAGAGGGAGATTCTTTGTGGTTTTTATCTCAGGATTTTTTTTGTCAACATATTCTTCAATTCCATCCCAATTATCCACTCTCAGATTCCCCAAAAACCGTGCTACCAAACTGCTCCATGAAAATAATCGTGTAACTCTTTGAGATGAATTCACAAAGACAAAGTCGTTTCTCAGAAAGATTCTTTCTAGGTTTTATCTGAGGATATTTCCTTTGTCTCCATAAGCTTCAATGCACTCTGAAATATCCTATTGCAGATTCCAAGAAAACAGTGTTAGAAAATAACTCAATGAAGAGAACAGTGTAACTCTGTGAGATGAATTCACACATCTCAAAGCAGTTCCTCAGAAAGTTTCTGTTTGGTTTATATCTGAGGATATTTCCTTCATCACCATAGACTTCAATGTGCTCCCAATTATCCTATTGCAGATTCCATGAAAATAGTGTTATCAAACTGCTCAATTAAAACAATGGTGTAAACTTTTGAGATGATTTCCCATATCACAAAGAAGTTTCTCAGGAAGATTCTTTCTAGTTTTAAATCGGGTTATTCCCCAAGTATCCCATTGCAGATTAAACGAAAAGAGTATCAGAAAATTTCTCAATGAAAAAACATTGAAACTCTGGGAGATGAATTCACACATCACAAATTAGTTTCACAGAAAGGTTCTTTGTGGCCTTTAGGTGAGGATATTTCCTTTGTCACAGTAGGCTTCAATGCACTCCCAAATATACTATTGCAGATTCCACAAAAAGAGTGTTATCAAACATCTCAATGAATAGAACAGTGTAACTAACACCTTAAGGTGAATTCACACATCACAAAGCAGTTTCTCAGAAAGTCTATTTCTAGCTTTTATCTGTGGATATTTCCTTATTCAATCTAGGCCTCAATGTGCTCCAGAATATACCATTTCAGATTCCATGAAAACAGTGTTAGCAAACTCTCCATGAAAACAAAGTTGTCACACTGTGAGATGAATTCTCACTTCACAAAGAACTTTCTTAGAAAGCTTCTTTCTAGTTTTTGTCTAAGGATATTTCCTTTTCCACCATAAACTTCAATGCACTCCCAAATATCCTACTGCAGATTCCACAAAAACAGTGTTATCGAACTGCTCAATGTAAAGAATGGTGTAACTCTGTGAGATGAATTCCCACATCACAAAGCAGTTTCTCAGAAAGCCTCTTTCTATTTTTTTTCTGATGACATTTCCTGTTTCACTATAGGCCTCAAAGCACTCCCAAATATCCCTTGGCATCTTCCACAGAAACAGTGTTAGCAAACTGATTCATGAAAAGAAATGTGTAACTTTGTGACATGCATTCACACATTACAAAGATCTTTCTCAGAAAGCTTCTTTCTAGTAATTATCTGAGGATATTTCCTTTGTCACCATAGGCTTCAATGCAATCTAAATTATCCTTTTTTAGATTACCCAAAAACAGTGCTACCAATCTGATCCATGAAAAGAATAGTGTGACTCTGTGAGATGAATTAACACATAACAAAGAGATTTCTCAGAATGATTCTTTCTCGTTTTTATCTGAGGATGTTTCCTTTTTCTCTGTAGGCCTCAATGTGCTCCCAAATATCCCTTAGCAGATTTCATGAAAACAGTGTAAGCAAACTGCTCCATGAAAAGAAAGGTGAAACTCTGTGAGATTAATACACATGTCATGAAGAACTTTCTCAGAATGCTTCTTTCTAGTTTTTATCTTAGGATATATCCTTTTTCACCATAGGCTTCAATGAGATCCTAAATATCTCTACTCATATTTCCCAAATACAGGTCTACCAATCTGATCCATGAAAAGAATCGTGTAACTCCATGAGATGAATTAACACATCACAAAATGGTTTCTCAGAAAGCTGATTTCTAGTTTTTATATGAGGATATTTCCTTTGTCACTGCATTCTTCAATGCAATCCAAAATATCCCTTCTCAGATTCTCTAAAAACAGTGCTACCAAACTGGGCCATGAAAAGAATTGTGTACCTCTGTGACATGAATTCACAAATCACAAAGAAGTTTCCAGAGAGCTTCTTTCTAGTTTCTTTCTGGGGATATTTCTTTGTCACCATTAGCTTCAATGGGCTCTGAAATATCCCATTGCAGATTTCAAGAAAATAGTGCTAGCAAACCGCTCAATGAAAAGAACAGTGTAAGTCTGCGAGATGAATTCACACATCCCAAAGTAGTTGTTCAGAAAGCTTTTTCGTTTTTATCTGAGGATCTTTCTTTTGTCACCATAGGCTTCAATGAGCTCCCAACTATCCTACTGCAGATTCCACGTTAACAGTGTTATCATGCTGTGACAAGAGTGGTGTAACTCTGAGAGATGAATTAAATCACAAAGCAGTTTCTCAGAAAGCATCTTTCTAGTTTTTGTCTGAGGATATTTCCTTTATCACCAAAGGCTTCAGTGCATTCCGAAATTTCCCATTGCTTATTCCCCAAGAAGAGTGCTATGAAACTGCTCAATGAAAAGAACAGTGTAACTCTGTGAGATGAATTCACACATCAGCAAACGTTTCACCAGAAAACATCTTTCTAGTTTTTAAATGAGGGTAATTCCCTTGTCACCTTAAGCTTCCATGTGCTATGAAATATAACTTTGCAGATTACACAAAAACATTGTTAGCAAACTGCTCAATGAAAAGAATGGTGTAACTCTGTAAGATGAACTCACACAGTATGAAGTAGTTTCTCAGAAAGCTTCTTTCTAGTTTTTATCTGAGGATATTTCCTTTCTCACCATAGGCCTCGATGCTCTCTCAAATATCCCCTTGCAGATTCCAGGAAAACAATGTTAGCAAACTGCTCCATGAATAGAAAGGTGCAACTCTGTGAGATTATTTCACACATCACAAAGTTTATCAGAAAGATTCTTTCTAGTTTTTTCCTTAGGATATTTCCTTTGTCACCTTAGGCTTCCATGTGATACAAAATATACCTTCTCAGAATCCCCAAAAACAGTGCTACCAAAGTGATCCATGAAAAGTATCATGTAACTCTGTGAGATGAATTAAAACATCACAAAGCAGTTTCTCAGAATCTTTCTAGTGTTTTCTGAAGATACATGTTTTGTCACCATCACCTATTGCAGATTACACGAAAACAGTATTATCAAACTGCTCAATGAACAGTACAATGTAACTCTGTGAGATGAATTCTCACACCACAAAGCAGTTTCTGAGAAAGTTACTTTCTAGTTTTTATTTGAGGATATTTCCTTTTTCATTTTAGGCCTCAAACTGCTCCCAAATATCTCTTTGCAGATTCCAGGAAAACAGTGTTAGCAAGCTGCTCAATGAAAAGAACAGTGTAACACTGTGAGATGAATTCACACATAACAATGAAGTTTCTCTAAAGTTTTGTCTAAAAAGGCAAACGCTTCTTTTTAGCTTTTGTCTGAGGATATTTCATTGGTCACAATAAGCTTCAATGCACTCCGAAATATCCCTTTGCAGATTCCATGAAAACAGTGTTTTCAAACTGCTCAGTGAAAAGGATGGTGTAACTCTGTGAGATGAATTCATACGTCACAAACCAGTTTCCCAAAACCTTCCTTTTAGTTTTTATATGAGGATAGTTAGTTTTTCACCATAGGCATCAAGGCGCTCCCTAATATCCCTTTGCAGATTACCCAAAAACAGTGTTAACAAACTGCTCCATCAAAAGAAAGGTGTAATTCTATGAGATGAATTCACACATTACAAAAAATTCTCTCAGAACGCTTCTTTCTAGTTTTTATCAGAGAATATTTCCTTTTTCACCATAGGCCTCATTGCATTCAAAAATATCCCATTGCCAATTCCAAGAAAACATTGTTACGAAGTGACTCCATGGAAAGAAAGGTGTATCTCTGTGAGATGATTTCACACATCATAAAGAAGTTTCTTAGAAAGTTTCTTTTTAGTTTTTATCTGAGAACATTTCCTTTGTTGCCATAGGCTTCAAGGCGATCTAAATTGTCCCCTCTCAGATTCCAAAAAAACAGTGTTACCAAACTGCTCCATGAAAAGGCTCGTGTAACTCTGTGAGAAGAATTTACTCATCAGACAGCATTTCCTCAGAGAGCTTCTTTCTAGTTTTTATATGAGGGTATTTCCTTTATCACCTTAAGCTTCAATGCGCTCCAAAATATCCCTTTGCAGATTCCACGAACACAATGTTATGAAACTGCTCAATGAAAAGAACTTTGTAACTGTGTGAGGTGAATTCACACATAACAACGCCATTTGTCTGAAAGCTGCTTTTTGGTTTTTATCTGAAGATATTTCGTTTGTCACCATGGGCTTCACTGTGCTCCCAAATATCCTA
This sequence comes from Piliocolobus tephrosceles, assembly GCF_002776525.5. Lineage (NCBI taxonomy): Eukaryota > Metazoa > Chordata > Mammalia > Primates > Cercopithecidae > Piliocolobus > Piliocolobus tephrosceles. Next base: position 66,055,158 of record NC_045452.1, read on the forward strand.
TTGCAGACTACACAAAAAAGTGTTATCAAACTGCCCAATGTAAAGAATGGTGTAACTTTGTTTGTTGAATTCACGCATCATGAAACAGTTTCTCAGAAAGCTTCTTTCTAGTTTTTATTTGAGGATATTTCCTTTGTCACCATAGGCTTCAATGTGTTCCAAAATATCACTTCTCAGATTCCCCAAAAACAATGCTACCAAACTGCTTCATGAAAATATTCGTGTAACTCTGTGAGATGAATTCACAAATCACAAAGCAGTTTCTTAGGAAGCTTCTTTCTAGTTTTTGTCTGAGGATATTACCTTTGTCACCATAAGGTTCAATGTGCTCCAAAATATCCCATTGAATATTACATGATAACAGTGTTAGCAAGCTGCTCCATGTGAAGAATGGTGTAACTTGGTGAGATGAATGCATGCATCACAAAGAATTTTCTCAGAAATATTCTTTCTGGATTTTATCTGAGGATATTTCTTTTTTCAACATAAGCCTCAGTGAGATCCCAAATATTCCTTCTCAGATTTCCCGAAAACAGTGCTACCAAAATGATCTGTGAAAAGAATCATGTAACTCTGTGAGATAAATTCACAAATCACAAAGCAGTTTCTCAGAAAGATTCTTTCTAGTTTTGTCTGAGGATACTTTCTTTGTCTCCATAAGCTTCAATGTGCTCCAAAATATCCCATTGCAGATTCCAAGAAAACAGTAGTAGCAAACTACTCAATGAAAAGAACAGTGTAACTCTGTGAGATGAATTCACATATCACAAAGCAGTTTCTCAGAAAGCTTCTTTTTGCTTTTCATCTGAGGATATTTCCTATGTCACCATAGGCTTCAATGCACTAGCAAATATCTTATTGCAGATTCCACAAAAACAGTGTTAACAAACTGATCAATGAAAGAATGGTGTAACACTGTGAGGTGAATTCACACATCACAAACAACTTTCTCAGAAAGCTTCTTTCTCTTTTTTTTTCTGAGGATATTTCATTTGTCAACACAGGCTTCAATGACATCTAAAATATCCCTTCTCAGATTCCCCCAAAACAGTGCTAATGATCCATGAAAAAAATCATGTAACACTGTGAGATGAATTAATAAGACATAAAGCATTTTCTCATAAAGCTTCTTTCTACTTTTTGTCTGGGGATGTATCCTTTGTCACCATAAGCTTCAAAGTGCTCCAAATTATCCCATTGAAGATTCCAAGAAAGCAGTGTTAGTAAACTGCTTAATTGAAAGGAAAGTTTAACTCCATCAGATGTATTCACACATCACAAAGCAGTTTCTCAGAAAGCATCTTTTTGGTTTTTATATGTGGATATTTCCTTTGTCACCATAGGCTTCAAAGTGCTCCCAAATATAATATTACAGATTCCATGAAAACAGTGTTATCAAATTGCTCAATGAAAAGAAAGGCGTTACTCTGTGAGATGAATTTACTCATCACAAAGCAGGTTTTCAGAAACCTTCTTTATAGTTTTTATATGAGCATATTCCCCTTTTCACTATATGCCTCAATGCATTCCCAAATATCCCTCAACAGATTCAATGAAAACAGTGTTAGCAAACTGCTCCATGAAAAGGAAGGTGTAACTCTGTGAGGTGAATTCACACATCACAAATAACTTTCTCAGAAAACTTCTTTTTATTTTTTATCTGAGGATATTTCCTTTGTCATCATAGGCTTCAATGTGATCTAAAACATCCTTTCTCAGATTCCCCAAAAACAGTGAACTAACCTGATCCATGAGAAGAATCATATAACACTGAGAGATGAATTATCACATCTCAAAGCAGTTTCTCAGAAAGCTTCTCTCTCGTTTTTATCTAAAAATATATTGTTTTTCACTATAGACCTCAACCTGCTCCCAAATATCACTTTGCAGATGCCATGAAAACAGTGTTAGCGAACTGCTATATGAGAAGAAAGGTGTAACTCTGTGAGATGAATTAACACCTCACAAAGAAGTTTCTCAGAAACCTACTTTCCAGTTTGTATCTAAAGATATTTCCTTTGTCACCATAGGCTTCAAAGTGATCTAAAATATCCCTACTCAGATTCCCCAAAAACAGTGTTACCAAACTTTGCATGAACAGAGTCCGGTAACAGTGTGAGATGAATTCATTAATCAGAAAGTATTTTCTCAGAAATTTTCTTTCTAGTTTTTTTCTGGGGATATTTTCTTTGTCACCATAAGCTTCAATGCGTTCTGAAATATCCCATTGAAGATTCCAAAGAAACAGTGTTAGTAAACTGCCAAATTGAAAGAACAGTGTAACTCTGTGAGATAAATTGACACTTCTCAAAGGAGTTTTTCAGAAAGCATCTTTTTGGTTATTCTCTAGGACATTTCCTTTGTCACCATAGGCTTCAATGTGCTACAAAATGGCATATTGCAGATTCCATGAAAACAGTGTTATAAAACTGCTGAATGAAGAGAATGGTGTGATCCTGTGAGATGAATTCACACATCTCAAAGCAGTTTCTCCGAAAGCTTCTTTCTAATTTTTATCTGAGGATATTTCCTTTTTCTCCATAGGACTCAATGCAATCCCATATATCACTTTGCATATTCCACGAGAAGAGTGTTAGTAAAGTGCTCCATGAAAAGGAACGTGTAACTCTGTGAGATGAATTCACACGTCACAACGAAGTTTCTCAGAAAGCTGCTTTCTAGTTTTTCTCTGAGGATATTTCCTTTGTCACCATAGGCTTCAATGCAATCCAAAATATCTCTTCTCAGATTCCCCAAAAACAGTGCTGTCAAACTGCTCCATGAAATGAATCATGTAACTCAGTGAGATAAATTCACAAATCTCAAAGTAGTTTCTCTGAAAGATTTTTCTGGTTTTTGTCTGAGTATATTTCCTTTGTCACCGTAAGCTTCAATGCACTCCAAAATATCCCATTTCAGATTCCAAGAAAACAGGGTTAGCAAACTGCTCAATGAAAAGAACAGGGTAACTCTGTGAGATGAATTCACAGATCACAAAGCAGTTGCTCAGAAAGTTTCCTTCTAGCTTTTATCTGAGGATATTTCCTTTTTCACTGTAGGCCTCAATGTGCTCCCAAGTATCGCTTTGCAGATTCCACCTAAATACTACTAACAGACTGCTCCATGAAAGGAAAGGTGCAAACTCTGAGATGAAATCACACATCACAAAGAACTTTCTCAGAAAGCTTCTTTGTAGTTTTTTCTATGGATATTTCCTTTGTCACTATTGGCTTCAATACATTCCAAAATATCCGTTGTCAGATTTACCAAAAACAATGCTACCAATCTGATCCATGAAAAGAATCGTGTATCTCTGTGAGATGAAGTAACACAACTCAAAGTGATTTCTCCAAAAGCTTCTTTCTATTTTTTCTCTGAGGATATTTCCTTTGTCACCATAAGTCTCAATGCACTCTGAAATATCCCATTGCAGATTCCAAGAAAACAGCATAGGCAAACTGATCAATGAAAATAACAGTGTAACCCTGTGAGGTGTATTCACACATCACACAGCGGTTCCTCAGAAAGTATCTTTTTGGTTTTTATATGAAGATATTTCCTTTTTCACTACAGGCCTCAATGTGCTCTCAAATATCCCTTTGCAGATTCCACAAAAACAGTGTTAGCAAACTGCTCCATGAATCAAAAGGTGTAACTCTAGGAGATGAATTTGCATATCACAAAGAGCTTTCTCAGAAAGCTTCTTTGTAGTTTTTATCAGAGGATATTTCCTTTTCACCTAAGGCTGCAATACAATCCCAAATATCCCTTCTCAGATTACCCAAAAACAGTAATACAAAATAAATCCATGAAAAGAATCATGTAATGCTGGGTGATGAATAATACATCAAAAAGCGGTTTCCCAGAAAGCTTCTTTCTAGTTTTTATATGAGTATATTTCCTTTCTCACCATAATCTTCCATGCGTTTTGAAGTATCCCATTGCAGATTCCAAGAAAACTGTGTTAGCAAACTGCTCAATAGAACAGTGTAACTCTGTGAGATGAATTCAAAAATCACCAAGCAGTTTCTCTTAAAGCTTCTTTCTAGTTTATATCTGAGCATGTTTCCTTTATCAGTATAGGTCTCAATGCACTCCCAAATATCCCTTTGCAGATTTCTCGAAAGCAGTGTTAGTAAACTTCTCCATCAAAAGAAAGGTGTAAGACTGGGAGATGAAATCATGCATCATAAAGAAGTTTCTAAGAAAGCTTCTTACTAGTTTTTATCTGAGGATAATTCCTTTGTCACCATAAGCTTCAATGTGATACAAAATATCCTTTCTCAGATACTCCAAAAATAGTGCTATCAAACTGATCCATGGAAAGTATCATGTAACACTGTGAGATGAATTAAAAAATCTCAAAGCAGTTTCTCAGAATGCTTCTTTCTAGATTTTTTTCTGAGGATATTTATTTTGTCACCATAAGTTTCAATTTGCTCCAAAATATCCCATTGCAGATTCCAAGAAAACATGTTAGCAAACTGCTCAATGAAAAGAACACTATAACTCTGTGAGGTGAATTTACGCATCACAAAGCAGTTGATCAGAAAGCTTCTTTCTGTTTTTTTTTTTTTTCTGAGGATATTTCCTTTGTCATCATCGGCTCCAATACCCTCGCAAATATCCTATTGCAGATTCCACGAAAACAGTGTTATCAAATTACTCAATGAACAGAACGGTTTACCTCTGTGAGATGAATTGACAGATCACAAAGAACTTTCTCAGAAAGCTTCTTTCTAGTTTGTATCTGAGGATAATTCCTTTATCACCATAATCTTCAATGTGATCCAAATTATCCTGTCTAAGGTTCCCTAAAAACAGTGCTATCAAACTGATACATAAAAAAAACTCATAACTCTCTGAGATAATAAACCCATCACAAAGCAGTTTCTCAGAAAGCTTCTTTCTATTTTTTCTATGAGGTTATACACTATGTCACCATAAGTTTCAATACACTCTATAATATCCCACTGCAGATTCCAAGAAAACAGTTTTAGCAAACTACTCAATGAAAAGAACAATGTAACCCTGTGAGATGAATTCACATATCATAGAGCATTGTTCAGAAAGTTTCTTTCTAGATTTTATATGAGGATATATCCCTTTTCACCATAGGCCTCAATTTGTTCCCATAAATCCCTTTGCAGATTCCACGACAAACAGTGTTAGCAAAGTGCTTTATGAAAAGAAAGCTGTAACTCTTTGTGACGAATTCACACATCACAAAGAACTTTCTCAGAAACCTTCTTTTTGGTTGTTATCCTTGGATATTTCCTTTGTCACCATAGGCTTCAATGCACTCCCAAATACTCTATTGCAGATTCCATGAAAACAGTGATAAAAAAACTGCTGAATGAAAAGCACAGTGTATCTGTGTCAGACGAATTGACACATCACAAAGAACTTTCTCAGAAAGCTTCTTTCTAGTTTTTATCTGAGGATATTTCCGTTGTCACCTCAGTCCTCAATGAGATCCAAAATATCCCTTCTCAGATTACCCCAAAACAGTGCAACGGAACTGCTCCATGAAGAAAATCGTGTAACTCTGTGAGATGAACTCACACATCAAAAAGCTTTTTCTCAGAAACCATCTGTGTAGTTTTTACATGAGGTTATTTCCTTTGTCACCTTAAGCTTCAATGCAATCTGAAATATCCCTTTGTAGATTCCATGAAGACAGTGCTAGCAAACTGCTCATTGAAAAGAACCATGTAAATCTGTGAGACGAATTCACACATCAGAAAGCAGTTTCTCAGAAAGCTTCTTTCTAGTTAATGTCTGAGGCAATTTCCTTTTTCACCATTGACCACAATGCGCTTCCATATATTCTTTGGCAGATTCCACAAAAACAGTGTTTGCAAACTACTCAATGAAAAGAACACTGTAACTCTGTGAAATGAATTCACAATCACAAAGCAGTTTCTCAGAAAGCTTCTTTTAGCTTTATTCTGTGGATACTTCATTTTTCAAGATAGGCCTCAATGCACTCCTAAATGTCCCTTTGCAGATTCCACTAAAACAGTGTTAGCAAACTGTTGCATGAAAATATAGCTGTAACTCTGTGGGATGAATTCACACATCACAAAGGAGTTTCTCAGAAAGCTTCTTTTTAGTTTTATTCTGCGGATACTTCATTTTTCAAGATAGGGCTCAATGCACTCCTAAATATCCCTTTGCAGAGTCCAGAAAAACAGTGTTAGCAAATTGTTGCATGAAAAGTTAGCTACAACTCTGTGGGATGAATTTACACATCATGTAGAACTTTCTCAGCAAGCTTCTTTCTAGTTTTTATCTGAGGATATTTCCTTTGTCACCATAGGCTTCAATGTGATCCAAAATATGACTTCTCAGATTCCTCCAAAACGGTGCTTAAAAACTGATCCATGAAAAGAGTTGTGCAACTCTGTGAGATTAATTCACAAATCACAAAGCAGTTTCTCTGAAAGCTTCTTTCTAGTTTTTGCCTGAGGATATTTCCTTTGTCAACATAGGCTTCAATGCAATCCAAAATATCACTTCTCAGATTCCACAAACACAGTGCTAAAAATCTGCTTCATGAAAAGAATCACGTAACTCTGTGAGATGAATTCAGAAATCACAATTTCTCAGAATGCTTCTTTCCAGATTTTGCCTGAGGATATTTCCTTTGTCACCATAAGCTTCAATGCACTCTGAAATATTTCATTGCAGATTCCACGAAAGCAATTTTAACATATTACTCAATTAAAAGAATGGTGTGACTCTGTTTGATGAATTCTCACATCACAAGGTAGTTTCTCAGAAAGCTTTCTAGTTTTATCTGTGGATACTTCCTTTTCCAAGATAGTCCTCAATGTACTCCCAAATATCTCTTTGCAGATTCCACAAAAACAGTATTAGCAAACAACTCCAAGAAAAGAAAGCTATAACTCTGTTAGATGAATTCACACACCACAAAGAAATTTTTCAGAAAGCTTCTTTCTAGTTTTTATCTGAGGATATTTCCTTTGTCACCATAGGCTTCAAATTGATCTAAAATATCCCTTCTCAGATAACCCAAAAACAATGCTACCACACTGCTCCATAGAAAGAATTACATAACTCTGTGAGATGAATTCACAAATCACAAAGAAGTTTCTCTGAAAGCTTCTTTCAAGTTTTTGTCTGAGGATATTTCCTTTGTTACTATAAGCTCCAATGTGCTTCAAAATATACTGTTGCAGATTCCATGAAAATGGTGTTAGCAAACTATTCTATGAAAAGGACAGTGTAATGCTGTGGGATGAATTGACACATCACAAAGCAATTTCTCAGAAAGTGTCCTTCTTGTTTTTATCTTGTTTTATACCTTTTTTCACCATAGGCCTCAATGCGCTCCCAATCATCCCTTTGCAGATTCAATGAAAACAGGGTTAGCAAACTGCCCCAAGAAAAGAAAGCTGTAACTCTGTGAGATGAATTCACACATCACAAACAATTTTTTTGGTTTGTGAAAAACAAACAAAAGTAGAACAGTTCTTTCCAGTTTTTATCAGAAGATATTTCCGTTGTCACCGTAGGCATCAATGTGATCTAAAGTATCCCCTCTCAGATTCCCCCACAGTGCTACCAAACTTCTCCATGAAAACAATCGTGTAACTCTGTGAGATGAATTCATAAATCACAACACAGTTTCTCAGAAAGCTTCTTTCTAGTTGTTATATGAGGGTATTTCCTTTCTCACCTTAAATTTCAATGCACTCCAAAATATCCCCTTTCAGATTCCACAAAAACAGTGTTAGCAAACTGTGCAATGAAAAGAACCATGTATCTCTGTGAGATGAATTCACACACCATAAAGCAGTTTCTCAGAAAGCTTCTTTTTGGTTTTTGTCTGATTATATTTCCTTTCTCTCCGTAAGCTTCATTGTACTCCGAATTATCCCACTGCTGATACCAAGAAAACTGTTAGCAAACTGCTCAGTGAAAAGAAGAGTGTTACTCTGTGAGATGAATTCACACATCTCCAAGCAATTTCTCAGAATGCTTCTTTTGGTTAATATCTAAGGATAGTTCCTTCATCACCATAGGTTTCAATGCACCCCCATTTATCCTACTGCAGATAACACAAAAACAGTGTTATCAAACTGCTCAATGAAAATAATCATGTAACTCTGAGATGAATTAACACATCACAAAGTGGTTTCTCATAAAGCTTCTTTCTACTTTTTCTATGATGATATTTATCATGTCACCTTAAGTTTCAATGCACTCCAAAATATCCCATTGCAGATTTCAAAAAAACAGTGTTAGCAAACTGCTCAATGAAAAGAACAGTGTAATACTGTGAGATGAATTCACACATCACAAAGCAGTTGCTCAGAAATCTTCTATCTAGTTTTTATCTGAGGATATTTCCTTTACTACCATCGACCTCAATGCACTGTCATATATCCCTTTGCAGAGTCCACCAAAACAGTGTTAGCAAACCGATCCAAGGAAAGAAAGCTGTAACTCTGTGAGATGAATTCACACATCAGAAAGAACTTTCTCATAAATCTTCTTACTAGTTTTTATCTGAGGATATTTTCTTTTTCACCAGAGGCCTCAATGCGGCACTGAATACCACATTGCAGATTCTGTGAAAACAGTGTTAGCAAACTGCTCAATGAGAAGAATGTTGTAACTCTGTGAGATTAATTCAAACATCACAAATCAATTTCTCTGAAACCTTCTTTCTACTTTTTATATGAGGATATTTCCTTTGTCACATAGGTTTCAAAGTGATAAAAAGTACACCTTCTCAGATGCCACAAAAAGTGCTAGCAAACAACTCCATGAAAGAGTGGTGTAACTCTGTAAGAAGAATTTACACATCACAAAGCAGTTTCTCAGAAAGCTTCTTTATTGTTTTTAGCTGAGTATATTTCCTTAAATATATAGGCCTCAATGTGCTCCTTTATATCTCATTGCAGACTCTGCAATAATATTGTTAGTAAACTTCTCAATGAAAACAGTGTTGCAGCACTGTGAGATGAATTCACACATCCCAAAGCAGTTTCTCAGAACGCTTCTCTCCAGTGTTTATCTGAGGATATTTTATTTTTCATCCTGGGATTCAATGCTGTCCAAATATCACTTCTGAGCCTCTACAAAAAGAGTGCTAGCAAACTCCTCCCTGAAACAGTGGTCTAACTCTGTGAAATGAATTCACACTTAACAAAGCAGTTTCTCAGAAAGCTTCTATCTAGTTTTTATCTGAGGATATTTCCTTTGTCACCGTAGGCTTCAAAGCAATCCAAAGTATCCCTTCTCAGATTCCACAAAAAGAGTGCTAGCAAACAACTATATGAAAGAATGTTGTTACACTGTGAGATGAATTCACACATCACAAAGCAGTTTCTCAAAAACTTCTTTCTAGTTTTTATAAGAGGATATTTAGTTTTTCACCTTAGGACTCAATGCACTCCAAAATATCCCATTGGAGATTCCAAGAAAACAGTGTTAACAAACTGCTCAATGAAAGAACAGTGTAACTTTGTGAGATGAATTCACACATCACAAAGCAGTTTCTCAGAGGCTTCTCTCCACTCTTTGTCTGAGGATATTTCATTTTTCAACGTAGGACTCAAGGCCCTCAGAATATCCCACAGCAGATTGCATGAAAACAGTCTTAGCAAACTTCTCAATGTAAAGAAATGTGTATCTCTGGGAGATGAACTGACTCATCACAAAGCAGTTTGTCATACAGCTTCTTTCTAGTTTTTATCTGAGGATATTTCCTTTGTTACCATAGGGTTCAAAGCAATCCAATATATCCCTTCCCAGATTCCGCTATAACAGTGCTTGGAAACTGCTCCATGAAAGAGTAGTGTAATTCTGTGTGATGAATTCACATATCGCAAAGAAGATTCCCAGAAAGCTTCTTTCTAGTTTTTATCTGAGGATGTTTCCTTTGTCACCATATGCTTCAAAGCGATCCAAGTATCCCTTCTGAGTTGATGCAGAAACAGTACTAACAAACTTCTCCATGAAAAGAAAGGTATAACTCTGTGGCCTAAATTTGCACATCACAAAACAGTTTCTCAGAAGACTTCTCTCCAATTTTTTCCTGAGGATATTTCCTTTTTCACCATAAGACTCAATACCCTTAGAATATCATATTGCAGATTCCACGAAATTAGAGTTACCAAAATACTCCAGGAAATATTGATGTAACTGTGTGATATGAATTCACACATCACAAAGCAGTTTCTCTGAAGGATTGTCTTAAGTATTTTCCTGAGGATATTTCCTTTTTCACCATAGCTGTCAATGCGCTCATAAAGTCCCATTTTAGATTCCACAAAAACAGTGTTAGTAAACTGTCCTATGAATAGAAAGGTGTAACTCTGTGAGAAGAATTCACACATCACAAAGCAGTTTCTCAGAAACATTCTTCCTAGTATTTATCTGAGGATATTTCCTTTTTCACCACAGGCCTCAATGTGCTGCCAAATATCACATTACAGATTCTGCAAAAATGGCGTTAGCAAACTGCTCAACGAGAAGAATGGTGTAACTCTGTGAGATGAATTCACACATCACAAATCAGTTTCTCTGTAAGCTTCTTTATAGCTTTTATTTGAGGATATTTACTTTGTCACCATAGGCTTCAAAGCGAACAAAAATACTTCTTCTCAGATTACACAAGAAGTACCAGCAAACGGATCCATGAAAGAGTGGTGTAACTCTGTGGGAAGAACTCACACATAACAAAGCAGTTTCTCAGAAAGCTTCTTTCTTGTTTTTATCTAAGATTATTTCCGTTTTAAACACAGTCCTCAATGTGCTCACGTATATTTCATTGCAGATTCCACGAAAATATAGTTAGGAAACTTCTCAATGAAAACAGTAGTGTAGCCCTGTGAGATGTAGTCAAACATCTCAAAGCAGTTTCTCAACAAACTCCTCCATTAAAGGATGGTGTAACTCTGTGAGATGAATTCACACATCACAAAGCAGTTTCTGAGAAAATTTCTTTCTAGTTTTTTTCTGAGGATATTTTCTTTGTCACCATAGGTTTCAAAGCTATCAAAATTACTCATTCTCAAATTCCACAAAAACAGCGCTTGCAAACTGCTCCATGAAAGAATAGTGTAATTCTGTGAGATGAATTCACACATCACAAAGTAGTTTCTCAGGTAGCTTCTCTCCACTCTTTTTCTGAGGATATTTCATTTTCCATGTAGGACTCAAGGCCCTCAGAATATGTGATGGCATATTCCACGAAAACAGTGTTAGTAAACTGCTCACTGTAAAGAAAGGTGTATCTGAGTGAGATGAATTCGCTCATCAGAAAGCAGTTTCTAATACAGCTTCTTACTAGTTTTTATCTGAAGATATTTCCTTTGTTATCATAGGTTTCAAAGTGATTCAATATATCTCTTCTCAGAATCCACAAAAATAGTGTCACAAGGGAGTTTGTCAGAAAGCTTCTTTCTGGTTTTTCCCTGAGGTTATTTCCTTTGTCAACATAGGTTTCAAAGCTGTCAAAAATACCCCTTCTCAGATTCTACAAAACAGTGCTAGCAAACTGCTACATGAAAGACTAGTATAATTCTGTCAGATGAATTCACACATCACAAAGCAGTTTCTCAGGTAGCATCTCTCCACTCTTTGAGGATATTTCATTTTTCAACATAGGACTCAAGGACCTTGGAATACTTCATGTAAGATTCAACGAAAACAGTGTAAGCAAACTGCTCAATGTAAAGAATGGTGTATCTCTGTGAGTTGAATTTACTAATCACAAAGCAGTTTCTAATGTGGCTTCTTTCCAGTTTTTATCTGAGGATATTTTCTTTGTTACCATAGGCTTCAAAGTGATCTAATATATCCCTTCTCAGATTCCACAAAAACAGTGCTAGCAAACTGCTCCATGAAAGAGTAGTGTAACTCTGTGTGATGAATTCACACATCGCATAGCAGATTCTCAGAAAGCTTCTTTCTAGTTTTTATCTGAGGATACCTCCTTTGTCAAAATAGGCTTCAAAGCAATCCAAAATGTGCCTACTCAGATGACACAGAAACAGTGCTATCAAACTGCTCCATGAAAAGAAAGGTGTAACTCTGTGACATGAATTCACATATCACAAAGCAGTTTCTCTGTAGACTTCTCTCCAGGTTTTTTTTTTTTTTTTCCTGAGGATATTTCCTTTTTCACCATATGATTCAATACCCTCAGAATACCATATTTCAGATTCCACAAAACCAGAGGTAGCAAACTGCTCTAGGCAAGATTGGTGTAACCGTGTGGGACAAATTCAAATGTCACAAAGCAGTTACACTGAAGGCTTGTCTCCAGTATTATTCTGAGTATATTTCCTTTTTCATTATAGCAGTCAAAGTGCTCGCAATATCCCATTGCAGATTCCATGAAAACAGTGTTGGTAAACTGCTTCATGAAAAGAAAGTTGTAACTCTGTGAGTGGAATTCACACTTCACAAAGCAGTTTCTCAGAAACCATCTTTCTAGTTTTTATCAGAGGATATTTCCTTTTTCACCACCGGCCTCAATATGCTGCTGAATATCACATTGCAGATTCTGTGAAAACAGTGTTAGCAAACTGCTCAATGAGAAGAAGAGTGTAACACTGTGAGATGAATTCACACATAACAAATCAGTTTCTCTGAAAGCTGATTTCTAGTTTTTATCTGAGGATATTTCCTTTGTCACATAGGCTTCAAAGCGATGTAAAATAAAACTTCTCAGATTCCACAAGAAGTGCTAGCAAATGGCTCCATGAAAGAGTGGTGTAAGTCTGTGAAGAATTCACACATCACAAAGCAGTTTCTTGGAAAGCTTCTTTCTTTTTTTTTATCTGAGGATATTTGCTTTTTAAACACAGGCCTCAATGCGCTCCCATATATTTCATTGCAGATTCCGTGAAAATATTGTTTGGAAACTTCTCAATGAAAACAATGGTGTAGCTCTGGGAGATGAATTCACTCATCACAAACCAGTTTCTCAGAAAGCCTGTTTCTGGATTTTATCTGAGGACATTTCTTTTGTCACGATAGGTTTGAAAGCTATCAAAAGTACCCCTTCTCAGATTCCACAAAAACAGTACTAGGCACACTGCTCCATGAAAGAGCAGTGTAACTCTGTGAGATGAATTCCCACATCACAAAGCAGTTTCTCAGGAGGCTTCTCTCCACTCTTTGTCTGAGGATATTTCATTTTTCAATGTAGGACTCAAGGCCCTCAGAATATCAAATGGCAGCTTCCATGAAAACAGTGTTAGCAAACTGCACAAAGTAAAGAAAGTTGTAACTGTGTGAGATGAATTCACTCATCACAAAGATATTTCCCATACAGCTTCTATCTAGTTTTTATATGAGGATATTTCCTTTTTTTCCATAGTCTTCAAAGCGATCCAATATATCCCTTCTCAGATTCCACAAAAACAGTGCTAACAAACTGTTCCATGAAAGTGTAGCATAACTCTTTATGATGAATTCACACACCACAAACAATTTCTCAGAAATCTTCTTTCTAGCTTTTATCTGAGGATATTTCCTTTTCCACCATAGTCCTCAATGTGCTGCCGAAGATCAAATTGCAGATTCTGCAATAACAGTGTTAGCAAACTGCTCAGTGAGAAGAATGGTGTAATTCTGTGAGATGAATTCAAACATCACAAATCAGTTTCTCTGAAAGCCTCTTTCTAGTTTTTATTTGAGGATATTTCCTTTGTCACCATATACCTCAAAGTGATAAAAAATACACCTTATCAGATTACACAATAACTGTTAGCAAACACCTCCATGAAAGAGTGGTGTAACTCTGTGAGAGGAATTCACATATCACGAAGAAGCTTCTTGGAAAGCTTCTTTCTTGTTTCTTTCTGAGGATATTTCTTTTTTAAACACAGGCCTCAATACATTCCCATATATCTCATTGCAGGTTCCATGAAAATATTGTTAGGAAACTTCTCAGTGAAAACAGTGGTTATCTCTGTGACATGAATTCACACATCATAAAGCAGTTTCTCAGAAGGCTTCTCTAGAGTTTTTATCTGAGGATATCTTATTTTTCAAAATGGGATTCAATGCTATCCAAAATATCACATCTGAGGTTTGAAAAAAACAGTGCTAACAAACTCCTCCATGAAAGAGTGGTGGAACTCTCTGAGATGAATTCACACATCACGAGGCAGTTTCTAAGAAAGCTTCTTTCTAATTTTTATCTGAGGATATTTCCTTTGTCACCACAGGAATCAGAGTGTTCCAAAATATCCCTTCTCAGATTCCACAAAAACAGTGTTAGAAAACGGCTCCATGAAAGAGTCGTGTAACACAGTGAGATGAATTCACACATTACAAAGCAGTTTCTCTGAAAGCCCCTTTCTGGTTTTTATGTGAGGATACTTCATTTGTCACCATAGGCCTCAAAGCTATCAAAAATATCCCTTCTCAGATTCCACAAAAACAGTGCTAGTAAACTGCTCCATGAAAGTGTAGCGTAATTCTGTGAGATGAATTCACACATCACAAAGCAGTTTCTCAGGAGTGTTCTCTCCACTCTTTGCCTGAAGATATTTCATTTTTCAAAGTAGGACTCAAGGCCTTCGGAATATCCCATGGGAGATTCCATGAAAATTGTGTTAGCAAACTGCTCAATGTAAAGAAAAGTGTATCTCTGTGAGATGAACTCACTCATCACAAAGCAGTTTCTCATATAGCTTCTTTCTAGTTTTTATCTGAGCATATTTCCTTTGTCACTATAGGCTTCAAAGTGATCCAATATATCCCTTATAAGATTCCACAAAAACATTGCTATTCAACAGCAATTTGAAACGGTGGTGTAACTCTGTGAGATAAATTCACGCATCACAAAGCAGATTTTCAGAAAGCTTCTTTCTAGTTTTTATCTGAGGATATTTCCTTTGTCACCGTAGGCTTCAAAGTGATCCAAAATATCAGTCCTCACACTCCACAAAAACAGTGCTATCCAACAGCTCCATGAAAGGTTTGTGTAACTCTGTGAGACAAATTCAAAAATCACAAAGCAGTTTCTGAGAAACCTTCTTTCTACTTTTTATCTGAGTATATTTCCTTTTTCAGCACAGGCCTCAATGTGCTGCCAAAGATCACATTTCAGATTTGGGAAATCAGTGTTAGTAAACTGTTCAATGAATAAAATGTTGTAACTCAGTGAAATGAATTCACACATCACAAATCGGTTTCACTGAAATATTCTTCCTAGTTTTTATTTGAAGATATTTCCTTTGTCACCATAGGCTTCAAAACGGTCTAAAATACACCTTCTCAGATTCCTCAAGAAATGCTAGCCAGTGGCGACTTGAAAGAGCGGTGTAACTTTGTGAGAAGAATTCACACTTCACAAAGCAGTTTCTCAGAAAGCTTCTTTCTGGTTTTTATCTGAGGATTTTTCTTTTGTCACCATAGGCTCCAAAGCAATCAAAAATACCCTTTCTCATATTCCACAAAAACAGTGCTAGCAAACTGCTACATGAAAGAGTAGTGTAACTCTGTGAGATGAATTCATACATCACAAAGCAGTTTCTCAGAAGATGTCTTTCCCCTCTTTGCCTGAGGATATTTCATTTTTCAACATAGGACTCAAAGACCTCGGGTTATCCCATGGCAGATTCCACAAAAACAGTGTTAACAAACTGCTCAATGTAAAAAAAATGTGTATCTTTGTGATATTAATTCACTCATCAAAAGCAGTTTCTCATACAGCTTCTATGTAGCTTTTATCAGAGGATATTTCCTTAGTGTCCATAGGCTTCAAAGCAATCCAATATATCCCTTCTCAGATTCCACAAAAACAGTTCTAGCAAACTACTCGATGAAGGTGCAGTGTAACTCTGTGTGATAAATGTACACATCACAAAGCAGATTCTCAGAAAGCTTCTTTCAATTTTTTATCTGAGGATATTTCCTGTTTCACCCTATGCTTCATAGCAGTCCAAAATATCCCTTCTCAGATGATGAAGAAATAGTGCTAGCAAACTGCTCCATGAAAAGAAAGGTGTAACTCTGTGACATGAATTCACACACCACAAAGCAGTTTCTCAGAAGAATTCTCTCCAGTTTTTTACTGAGGATATTTCCTTTTTCACCATAGGACTCAATACTTTCAGAATATCATATTGCAGCATCCACGAAACCAGAGTTAGCAAAAGGTTCTAGGAAAGATTGGTGTAACTGTTTGAGATGAATTCACACATCACAAAGCAGTTTCTCTGAAGACTTGTCACCAGTATTTTTCTGAGGATATTTCCTATTTCACCATAGCAGTCAATGTACTTGTAATGTCCTGTTGCCAATTCCATGAAAACAGTGTTAGCAAACTGCTTTATGAAAATAAAGGGGTAACTCTGTGAGATGAATTCAAACATCACAAGGAAGTTTCTCAGAAACATTCTTTCTAGTTTTTATCTGAGGATATTTCCTTTTTCACTATAGGCATCAATGCACTGCTGAATATCACATTGCAGATTCTGGGAAAACAGTGTTAGCAAACTATTCAATAAGAAGAATACTGTAACTCTGTGAGATGAATTCACGGATTCACAAATCCGTTTCTCTGAAAGCTTCTTTCTGGTTTTTATTTAAGGATATTTCCTTTGTCACCATATTCTTCAAGGTGATCAAAAATACACTTTATCTGATTCCACAAGAAATGCCAGCAAACGGCTCCATGAAAGAGTAGTGTAAATCTGTGAGAAGAATTCACACATCACAAAGCATTTTCTCAGAAAGCCTCTTTCAAGTTTTTTCTGAGGATACTTCCTTTGTCACCATAGGCTTCAAAGTGATCCAAAATATCACTTCTCAGATTCCCCAAAAACAGTGTTATCCAACGGCTCAATGGCGCAGTGATGTAATTCTGTGAGTTGAATTCACAAAACACAAAGCAGATTCTCAGAAAACTTATTTCTATTTTTTATCTGAGGGTATTTCCTTTGTCACCATAGGCTTCAAAGTGATCCAATATATCCTTTCTCAGATTGCACAAAATGGTGCTAGCAAACTGCTCCATGAAAGAGTAGTGTAACTTTGTGTGATGAATTCACATGTAACAAAGCAGATTCTCAGAAATCTTCTTTCCAGTTTTTATCTGAGGATATTTCCTTTGTCACCATAGGCCTCAAAGTGATCCAAAATATCCCTTCTCAGAACACCCAAAAACAGTGCCAGCAAACTGCTCCATGGAAAGAAAGGTGTATCTCTGTGACATGAATTCAAACATCACAAAGCAGTTTCTCAGAAGAATTCTCTCCAGGTTTTTCCTGAGGATATTTCCTTTTTCACCATAGGACTCAATACTCTCAGAATATCATATTGCAGATTCCATGAAGCCAGAGTTAGCAAACTGTTCTGGGAAAGATTGGTGTAACTGTTTGAGATGAATTCACACATCACAAAGCAGTTTCTCTGAAGGCTTGTCTCCAGTATTTTTCTGAGGATATTTCCTTTTTCACCATAGCAGTCAATGCGCTCTCAATATCCCATTGCAGATTCCATGAAAACAGTGTTACCAAACTGCTCTATGAATATAAAGGTGTAACTGTCTGTGATGAATTCAAACATCACAAAGAAGTTTGTCGGAAACATTCTTTCTAGTTTTTATCTGAGGATATTTCCTTTTTCACTCTAGGCCTCAATGCACTGCTGAATATCACATTGCGGATTCTGGGAAAACAGTGTTAGCAAACTACTCAATGAGAAGAATGCAGTAACTCTGTGAGATGAATTCACATATCGCAAGTCAGTTTCTCTGAAAGCTTCCAGTTTTTATGTAAGGATGTTTCCTTTGTTACCATATTCTTCAAGATGATCAAAAATACACCTTCTCAGACTCCACAAGAAGTGCCAGCAAATGTCTCCATTAAAGAGTGGTGTAACTCTGTGAGGAGAATTCACACATCATAAAGCAGTTTCTCAGAAAACTTCTTTCTTGATTTTATCTGAGGATATTGCCATTTTAAACACAGGTCTCAATGCACTCTCGTATATCTCATAGCAGATTCCGTGAAAATATTGTTAGGAAACTTCTCACTGAAAACAGTCTTGTAGCTGTGTGACATGAATTCACACATCACAGAGCAGTATCTGAGAAGGCTTGTCTCCAGCTTTTATCTGAGGATATTTCATTTTTCAACATGAGATTCAATGCCATCCAAAATATTGCTTCTGAGATTCCACAGAAACAGTGCTAGCAATCTCTTCCATGAAACAGTGATGTAACTCTATGAGATGATTTCACACATAACAAAGCAGTTTCTCAGAATGTTTCTTTCTAGTTTCTATCTGAGAATATTTCCTTTGTCACCATAGGCTTCCAAGCCATTCAAAATATCCCTTTTGAGATTCCACAAAAACAGTGCTATCCAACGGCTCCATGAATGAGTGGTGTAACTCTGTGAGATGAATTCACACATCCCAAAGCAGTTTCTCAGAAAGCTTCTTTCTAGTTTTTATCTGACCATATTTCCTTTGTCATCATAGGCTTCAAAGTGATCAAAAATAACGCTTCCAAAATTCCACAAAAACAGCACTGGCAAACGGCTCCATGAAATGATTGTGTAAGACTGTCAGATGAATTCACACATCACAAAGTAGTTTCTCAGAAGGCTTCTTTGCACTCTTTGTCTGAGGATATTTCATTTTTCAACGTAGGACTTAAGGCCCTCGGAATATGCCATGGTAGATTCCACGAAAACAGTGTTAGCAAACTGCTCAATGTAAAGAATGGTGTATCTCTTTGAGTTGAATTCACTCACCACAAAGTAGTTTCTTATACAACATCTTTACAGTGTTCATCTGAGGATATTTCCTTTGTTACCATAGGCTTCAAAGTGATCCAATATATCCTTTCTCAGATTCCACAGAACAGTGCTAGCAAACTGCTCCATGAATGAGTAGTATAACTCTGTGTGATGAATTCAACATCACAAAGGAGATTCTCATAAAACTTCTAATTTTTACCTGAGGATATTTCCTTTATCACCATAAGTTTCAAAGTGATCCAAAATATCCCTTCTTAGATGATGCAAAAACAGTGCTAGCAAACTGCTTTATGAAGAGAAAGATGTAACTCTGTGACATGAATTCACACATCACAAAGCAGTTTCTCAGAAGAGTACTCTCCAGTTATTTCCTGAGAATATTTACTTTATCACCATAGGACTCAATACCCTCAGAATATCAATTTGCAGATTCCACGGAACCAGAGTTATCAAACAGCTCCAGTAAAGATTGGTGCAACTGTGTGAGATGAATTCACACATCACAACGCAGTTTCTCCGAAGGCTTGTCTTAAGTACTTTTCTGAGGATATTTCATTTTTCACCATAGCAGTCAATACGATCACAACATCCCATTGCAGATTCCATGAAAACACTGTTAGTAAACTGCTCCATGAAAAGAAAGTTGTAACTTTGTGAGATGAATTCACACATCACAAAGCAGTTTCTCAGAAAGCTTCTTTCTAGTTTTTATCTTAGGGTATTTCCTTAGTCACCATAGGCTTCAATGCGATCCAAAATATCCCTTCTCAGATTCCCTGAACACAGTGCTACCATACTGCTCCATGAAAAGAATCATGTAACTCTGTGAGATGAATTCACGTATCACAAAGCAGTTTCTCAGAAAGCTTCTTTCCAGTTTTTTCGGAGGACGTTTCCTTTGTCACCCAAAGCTTCAATGCACTCTGAAGTATCCCTTGTGGCTATCACGAAAACAGTGTTCACAAACTGCTCAATGAAATGAATGGTGTATCTCTGTGAGATGAGTACACAAATCACAAAGCAGTTTCTCAGAAAACTTCTTTCTAGTTTTTATCTGAGGATATTTCCTTTGTCACTATAGGCTTCAAACTATCCAAAATATTACTTCTCAGATTGTACAAAAAAAGTGCTAGTATATGGCTCCATGAATGAGTTGTGAGTTATGTGTAACAATATGAGATGAATTCACATATCACAAAGCAGTTCCTCAGAAACCTTGACACTGAGAAAGGAAGTCTATGGTGAAAAAGGAAATATCCTCTGACAAAAGCTACAAAGAAGTTTTCTGAGAAGCTGCTTTGTGAGGTGTGAATTCATCTCAAGAGTTACATGACAATTTTCGTTGAGAATTTTGCTAACACTTTTTTCGTGTAATGTGATATTCGAGAGTGCATTGAGGTCTATGGTGAAAAAGGAAATAACCTCGGGTAAAAAGTAGAAAGAAGCTTTCTGAGAAACTGCTTTGTTATATGTGTATTCATCTTACAGAATTACACAACTCTTATCATGGAGCTATTTGGTAGCATTATTTTTGGGGAATCTGGGAAGGGATATTTTGAATCGCATTGAAGCCTATAGTGACAAACAAAATATCCACATATACAAACTAGAAAGAAACTTTCTGAGAAACTTCTTTGTGATCTCGGAATTCATCACACGCAGTTACACATTTCCTATCATGGAGAACTTTGCGAACACTATTATTGTGGAATCTACCAAGGCATATATGGTAGAGCATTGAGGACTATGGTGAAAAAGGAATTATTCTCAGATGGAAACTAGAAACAGGATTTCTGAGAAACTTCTTTGTCACGTGTGAATTCATCTCAAAGAGTTACACCTTTCTCTTCATGGAGCAGTTTGCTAACACTGTTTTCATGGCATCTGCAAATGGATATTTGGAAGAGCATTGAAGCTTATTCTGAAAAATGAAATACCCTCTGATAAAGACTACAAAGAAGATTTTGGAGAAATCAATTTGTGATGTGTGAATTCATCTCACAGAGTTACCCCTTTATTTTTATTGAGCATTTTGCTAACACTGCTTTCATGGAAACTGCAATACGATATTTGGGAGTGGTTTGAAGGCTATGGTGACAAAGGAAATACCCTCAGACAAAAACTAAAAAGTAGCTTTCTGAGAAACTGCTTTGTGATGTTTGAATTCATCCCACAGAGTTACACCTTTCTTTTCATTGGGCAGTTTGCTAACACTGTTTTCGTGGAATCTGCAATGGGATATTCTAGAGCACATTAAGTCCTATGATGAAAAAGGAAATAACCTCAAATAAAAACTAGAAAGAAAGGTTCTCAGAAACCACTTTGTGATGTGTGAATTCAAGTCACAGATTCACACGATTCTTTTCATAGAGCAGTTCTCTGGCGCTATTTTTGGGAAATCTGAGAAGGGATATTTTGGATCACATTGAAGCCTATGGTGACAAAGGAAATATCCTCAGATAAAAACTAGAAAGCATCTTTCTGAGAAACTTTTTTGTAATGTGTGAAATCACCTCACAGAGTTACACCTTTCTTTTCATTGAGCAGTTTGCTAACAGTGTTTTCATGGAATCTGCAAAGGAATATTTGGGAGTGCATTGAGGCCTGTGATGAAAAAGGAAATATAATCACATAAAAACTAGAAAGAAGCTTTCTGAGAAACTGCTTTGTGATGTGTGAATTCATCTCATAGGCTAACACTGTAGTAATCATTGAGTATTTTGCTAACACTGTTTTTGCAGAATCTGCAATAGGATATTTGGGAGTGCATATGTGTCTAGGGTGACAAAGGAAATATCCTCAGATGAAAAACAAAAAGAAGCTTTCTGAGAAACTTCTCAGTGATGTGTGAATTAATCTCACAGAGTTACACCTCTCTTTTAATTGAGCAGATTGCTAACACTGTTTTCATTGAATCTGCTGTCGGATATTCATGAGCGCCCTGAGGAAGATGCTGAGAAAGGAAATATCCTGATAAAAAATAAAAAGAAGCATTCTGAGAAACTTCCTTGTGATCTTTGAATTCATCTCACTGAATTACACTTTTCCTTTAATTTGGCACTTTGTTCCATGAAAAGCAGTTTGTTTTCTTGTAATCTGCAAAGGGATATTTGGGAGCGCCTTGAGGCCTAGGCTGAAAAATGAAATATCCTCAGATAAAAACTAGAAAGAAGCCTTCTCAGATACTGCTTCGGGATGAGTGAATTCATTTTGCATAGTTACAGTGCTGTTTCATTGATCACTTTGCTAACACTGTTTTCTTGGAATTTGCAATGGGACAATCTTGAGCGCATTGAAGCCTATGGTGACAAAGGAAATATCATCAGATAAAAACTAGTTCTTTGTGATGTGTGAATTTATCTCACAGAATTACACCTTTCTTTTCAAGGAAACGTTTGCTACCACCGTTTTCTTGTAATGTGCTAAGAGATATTTGGGAGCGCATTAAGGCCTAACCTGAAAAAGGAAATATCCTCAGATAAAAACTAGAAAGAAGCTTTCTGAGAAACTGCTTTGTGGTATATGAATTCATCTCACAGAGTTACACTGCTATTTACAATGATCAGTATGCTAACACTGTTTCCTTGGAATCTGCAATGGGATATTGCAGAGCACATGGAAGCTTATTGTGACAAAGAAAGTAAGTTCAGACAAAAACTAGAAAGAAGCATTCTGAGAAACCGCTTTTGATAGCACTGTTTTTGGGGAATCTGAGAAGGGTTATTTTGGATGACATTGAAGTCTATGTTAACAAAGGAAATATCCTCAGATAAATCTAGAAAGCAGCTTTCTGAGAAAGTTCTTTGTGATGTGTGAATTTATCTCACAGAGTTACAATTTTCTTTTCATGGAGCAGTTTGCTAACACTGTTTTCATGTAATCTGCAAAGGGATATTAGTTAGCACATTGAGGCCTATAGTGAAAAAGGAAATATCCTCAGATAAAAACTAGAAAGAAGCTTTCTGAGAAACTGCTTTGTGATGTGTGAATTCAGATCACAGAGTTACACCGTTCTTTTCATTCATCAGTTTGATAACACTGTTTTCTTGGAATCTGCATTAGGATATTTGGGAGCACATTGAAGTCTATTATGACAAAGTCTATGATGACAAATATCCTCAGATAAAAACCAAAAAATGCTTTCTGAGAATCTGCTTTGTGATTTCTGAGTTCATCTCACAGATTTACAATGTTCTTTTCATTGAGCAGTTTGCTAACATTGTTCTCTTGGAATCTGCAATGGGATACTTCGGAGTGCATGAAGCTAACGGTAACAAAGGAAATATCCTCATACAAAAACTGGAAGGAAGATTTCTGAGAAGCTTCTTTGTGATGTGTGAATTCATCCCACAGAGTTACACCTTTCTTTTCATTGAGCAGTTTCCTAACACTCTTTTTGTTAAATCTGCAAAGGGATGTTTGGGAGGGAATTGAGGCCTATGTTGAAAAAGGAGTTATCCTCAGAGAAAAACTAGAAAGAAGATTTCTGGGAAACTTCTTTGTGAAGTCTCAATTCATTGCACGGAGTTACACCATGCTTTTCATTCAACTGTTTGCTAACACTGTTTTCTTGGAATCTGCAGTGGGATATTTTGGAGGGCATTGCACTTTATGGTGACAAAGGAACTATCCTCAGATAAAATTTAAAAAGAAGCTTTCTCAGAAAGCTTTTTGTGATTTGTAAACTCATCTCACAGATTTACACCATTCTTTTCATTGAGCAGTTTTATAACATGTTTTTTTTTTTTTGGAATCTGCAGTAGGATATTTTGGGAGCCCATTGAAGTCTATGGTGACCATGGAAATATCCTCAGATTAAAACCAAAAGGCAGCTTTATGAGAAACTGCTTTGTGATGTGTGAATTCATGTCACAGAGTTACACTGTTCTTTTCATTGAACAGTTTGCTACACTGCCTTCTTGGAATCTGTAATGGAATATTTTGGAATGCTTTGAGGCTTATGGTAACAAAGGAAATATCCTTAGACAAAAACTAGAAAGAAGCGTCCTCAGAAACTGCTTTGTGATGTGTGAATTCATTTGACACTGTTTCACCGTTCTTTTCATTGAGTTGTTTGAAAACACTGATTTTGTGGAATCTGCAAAGGGATATTTGGGAGGGCATTGAGGCCTAGGTTGAAAAAGGAAATATCCTAACACCAAAACTAAAAAGATGGTTTCTGAGGAACTGCTCTGTGATTTGTGAATTCATCTCACAGAGTTACACGATTGTTTTCATGGAGTAGTTTGATAGCACTGTTTTTGGGGAATCTGAGATGGGATATTTTGGATCTCATTGAAGCCTATGTTGACCAAAGAAATATCCTCAGATATAAACTAGAAAGAAGCTTCCTGAGAAAGTTCTTTGTGATGTATGAATTCATCTCACAGAATTACACCTTTCTTTCCAAGGAGACATTTGCTACCAGTGTTTTCGTGTAATCTACTAAGGGATATTTGGAAGCACATTGAGGGCTAAACTGAAAAAGGAAATATTCTCAGATAAAAACTAGAAAGAATCTTTCTGAGAAACTGCTTTTTGATGTGTGAATTCATCTCACAGAGTTACACTGTTCTATTCATTGAGCAGTTTGCTAAAACTGTTTTCTTGGACTCTGCAATGGATATTTCAGAGTGCATTGAAACTTATGGTGAAAAAGTAAATATCCTTAGACAAAAGTTAGAAAGGTCTCTGTGAAACCGCTTTGTGACATGTGAAATCTAACAGAGTTACACGATTCTTTTCATGGATCAGTTTGGTAACACTATTTTTCGGGTATTTGAAAGGGGTATTGTGGATCGCATTGAAGGCTATGCTAACAAAGGAACTATCCTCAGACAAAAACTAGAAAGAAGTTTTCTGAGAAACTGGTTTGTGATGTGTGAATTCATCTCACAAGAGTTACAACGTTATTTTCTTGGAGCAATGTGATAGCACTGTTTATGTGGAATCTGCAATAATATATTTGGGAGTTCATTGAAGCCTATGGTGACATAGGAAATATCCTCAGATAAAAAACAAAAAGAAGTTTTCTGAGAATCTGCTTTGTGATGTGTGAAATCATGCCAGAGATTTACACTGTTCTCTTCATTGAGCAGTTTGCTAGCACTGTTTTCCTGGAATCTGCAGTGGGATATTTCATAGTACCTTGAAGCTTACGCTGACAAAGAAAATATACTCATACAAAAACTAGTAAGAAGCTTTCTGAGAAACCGCTTTCTGATGTGTTAATTCATCTCACAGAGTCCCACGATTCTTTTCATGGATCAGTTTGGTAGCACTGTCTTTGGGGAATCTGAGTAGGGATATTTTGGATCACATTGTAGCCTATGGTGACAAAGGAAATATCCTTAGATAGAAACTAGAAAGAAGTTTTCTGAGAAAGTTCTATGTGATGTGTCAATTCATCTCACAGATTTACATCTTTCTTTTCATTGAGCAGTCACTAACACTGTTTTCATGGAATCTGCAATGGGATATTGTGGAGCACATTGAGGACTGTAGTGTAAAAGGAAATATCCTCAGATTAAAATAGGAAAAGCTTTCTGAGAAACTGCTTTGTGATATGTGAATTCATCTTACAGACTTACACTGTTCTTTTCATTGAGCAGTTTGATAATACTGTTTTCATGGAATCTGCAATAGGATTTTTGGGAGCACATTGAAGCCTAGTGTGACACAGGAAATATCCTCTGATTAAAACCAAAAAGAACCTTCCTGTGAAATTTCTCTGTTGTTTGAATTCATCTCAAAGAGTTACACCACTGTTTTCATGGAGCAGATTGGTAGCACTCTTTTTAGGGAAGATGAGAAGGGATAATTTGAATTGCATTGAAGCTTATCGTAACAAAGGAAATATCCTCAGATAAAAGCTAGAAAGAAGATTTCTGAGAAAATGGTTTGCAATGTGTGAATTCATCTCACAGAGATACATGATTCTTTTCTTGGATCAGTTTGCTAAAACTGCTTTCGTTTATTCTGCAAAGGAATTTATGGGAGCGAATTGAAGCCTTTGGTGACAAAGGAAATATGCTGAGAAATAAAAACAAAAAGAAGCTTTATGGGAAACTGCTTACTCATGTGTGAATTCATCTCAGACTGTAACACTGTTCTTTTCCTTGAGCAGTTTGCTAAGACTGTTTTCTTGGAATCTGCATTGGAGCACACTGAAGCTTATGGTGACAAAGGAAATATCTTGATAAAAACTAGAAAGAAGCTGTCTCAGAAAGTTCTTTGTGATGTGTGAATTCGTCTCACAGTGTTACACCTTTCTTTCCATGGAGTAGTTCACTAAAACTCCTTTCATGGAATCTGTAATGGGATATTCACGAGCTCATTGAGGCCTATAGTGGAAAAGGAAATAACCTCAGATAAAAACTAGAAAGAAGCTTTCATAGAATCTACTTTGTGATGTGTGAATTCATCTCACAGCTTTACACCATTCTTTTCATTGAGCAGTTTGATAACACTGTTTTCGTGGATTCTGCCAAGGGATATTTGGGAGCCCACTGAGGCCTATAGTGAAAAAGGAAATGTCCTCAGATAAAAACTAGATAGAAGTTTTCTGAGAAACTGCTTTCTGATGTGTAAATTCATCTCACAGAGTCACATCTTTCTTTTCATGGAACTGTTTGCTAACACTGTTTTCGTGGAATCTGGAAATGGATACTTGGGAGCGCTTTGATGCCTACAGTGAAAAAAGAAATATCCTCAGATAAAAACTAGAAAGAAGCTTTCTGAGAAACTGTTCTGTGATGTGTGAATTCATCTCACAGAATTACACCTTTCTTTTCATTAAGATGTTTGCTAACACTCTTTTTGTATAATCTGCAAAGTGATATTTCAGAGTGCATGAAAGCTTAAGGTGAGAAAGGAAATATCTTCATATAAAAACTGGCAAGAAGCTTTCTGAGGAAATGTTTTCTGATGTGTGAATTCATTTCACAGAGTTACACGGACCTTCTCATAGAGCAATATGATAACACTGCTTTCATGGAATCTGCAATAGGATGACTGTGAGCACTTTGAAGCCTATGGTGACAAAGGATATACCCTCAGATACAAACCAAAAAGAAACCTTCTGAGAAACTGCTTTGTGATGTGTGAATTCATCTCACATAGTTACACTGTTCTTTTCATTGATCAGTTTGCTAACACCGTCTTCTTGGAATCCGCAATGGGATATTTCAGAGCACAACGAAGTTGATGGTGATAATGGAAATATCCTCAAAGAAAACATAGAAAGAAGGTTTCTGAGAAACTGTGTTCTATTTTGTGAATTCATCTCACAGAGTTACACCTTTCTCTTCATGGAGCAGTTTATTAGTACTGTTTTGGGGGAATCTAAGAAGGGATATATTGGTTTGCAGTGAAGCCTATGGTGACAAAGGCAATATCCTCAGATAAAATTTAGAAAGAAGCTTTCTGAGAAACTTCTTTGTGATGTGTGAATTCATCTCACAGAAATACACATTTCTTTTCATGGAAAAGTTTGCAAACACTGTTTTCATGGAGTCTGTTAAGGGATATTTGGTTTTTCTTCCTTTTTTTCCTTTTTTTTTTTTTTTGAGATGGAGTGTCGCTCTGTCGCCCAGGCTGGAGTGCAGTGACGCGATCTCCACTCACTGCAAGCTCTGCCCCCAAATTCATGACATTTTCCTGCCTCAGACTCCCGTGAAACTGGGACTACAGGCATCTGCCACCGTGCCTGGCTAATTTTCTTATTTTTTTTAGTAGAGACCGAGTTTCACCATGTTAGCCAGGATAGTCTCAATCTCCTGACCTCGTGATTCACCTGTCTTGGCCTCCCAAAGTGCTGGGATTACAGGCGTGAGCCACCGTGCCCTGTGAAGGGATATTTGGGCGTGCATAGAGGCCTATAGTGAAAAGGATATATCCTCAGATAAATACTGGAAAGCTTTTTGAGAAACTACTTTGTGATGTGAATTCATGTCACAGAGTTACACCTTTCTTTTTATTGAGCAGTCTGGTAAAGCTGTTTTGGGGGTATCTGCAATAGGATATTTCGGAGTGCATTGAAGCCTATCATGACAAAGGAAATATCCTCAGATAAAATTCTTAATGAAGGTTTCTGAGAAACTGCTTTGTGATTTGTCTATTTACTTCACAGAGATACACTGTTCTTTTCACTGAGCAGTTTGCGAACACTGTTTTCTTGTAATCTGCAATGGGATACTTCAGAGCACATTGAAGCTTGTGGTGTCAAAGAAATGTCCTAAGACAAAAACTAGAAAGAAGCATGCTGAGAAACTGCTTTCTAATTTGTGAATTCATCTCAGAGAGTTACATTTTCCTTACATGTAGCAGTTGTTCGCACTGTTTTTCTGGAATGTGAGAAAGGATATTTTGGATTGCTTTGAAGCCTATGCTGAGAAAGGAAATATCCTCATGTAAAAACTAGAAAGACGCTTCCTGAGAAAGTTCTTCGTGATGTATTAATTCATCTCAAGGACTTACATCTTTCTATTCATGGAGAAGTTTGCTAACACTGTTTTTGTGAAATCTGCAAAGGGATATTTCAGAACGCATTCAGGCAAATAGTGAAAAAGCAAATGCCCTCAGATAACAGCTACAAAGAAGCATTCTGAGAAAGTTTTTTCTGATGTGTGAATTCGTCTCACAGAGCTATGCTCTTCTTTTCATGGAGCAGTTTGCTAATACTGTTTTCATGTAATCTGCAAAGGGATATTTGGGAGCACATGGAGGCCTAAAGTGATAAAGGAAGTATCCTCAGAATAAAACTAGAAAGTTTCTGAGAAACTGCTCTCTGATGTGTGAATTCATCTTACAGAGTTATACCCTTCTTTTCATAGAGCAGTTTGATAACATTGTTTTCAGTGAATCTGCAATAGGATGTTTGGGAGCACATTGAAGCCTAAGATGACAAAGGATATATCCTCAGATAAAAATGGAAAAGAAGCTTTCTGAGAAACTGCTTTGTGATGTGAATTCATCTCACAGAGTAACACCGTTCTTCTCATTGAGCAGTCTGCTAACACTGATTTCGTGTAATCTGCAATAGGATATTTAGGAGTGCATTGAAGCGTATGGTGAGAGGAAAATATCCTCAGATAAAAACCAAAAAAGTTGCTTTCAGAGAAATTTCTGTGTGATATGTTTATGTATCTCACAGAGTTTCACTGTTCTTTTCATTGAGCAGTTTGCTAACACTGCTTTCTTGTAATCTGCAATGGGATACTTTGGAGCACATTGAAGATTATGATGTCAAAGGAAATATCCTCAGACAAAAACTAGAAAGAAGCTTTCCGAGAAACTGCTTCCTAATTTATGAATTCATCTCAAAGAGTTACAATTTCCTTTCCTGGGGCATTTTGTTAGCACTGTTTTTGTGGAATGTTAGAAAGGATATTTTGGATCACATTGAAGCCTAGGCTGACAAAGGAAATATCCTCAGATAAAGACTAGAAAGAAGCTTTCTGAGAAACTTCTTTGTGATGTGTGAATTCATCTCACAGAATTACACCTTTCTCTTCATGCAGCAGGTTGCTAACACTGTTCTCGTGGAATCTGCAAAGGGATATTTTGGAGCACATTGAGGCCTGTGGTGAAAAAGGAAATATCCTCAGATAAAAACTAGAAGGAAGCTTTCTGAGAAACTTCCTTGTGATGTGTGAATTCATCTCACAGAATTTCACCGTTCTTTTCATTGGGCAGTTTGCTAGCGTTGTTTTTGTGTAATCTTCAAAGTTATACTTTCGAGCACATGGAAGCCTAAGATGACAAAGGAAATACCATCATATAAAAACTAGAAGAAACCTTCTTGATGAAACGTTTTCTGACGTGTGAATTCATCTCACAGAATTACACTGTCCTTTTGATTGGACAGATTCGTAGCCCTCTTTTGGGGTAATCTGCAATGGGAAATTTCAGAATGCATTGAAGCCTTTGGTGACAAAGGAAATATCCTCAGACAAAAACTAGAAAGAACCTTTCTGAGATACTACTTTGTGATGTGAATTTACATTACAGAGTAATACTGTTCGTTTCATAGAGCAATCTGCTAACACTGTTTTCATGGAATCTGCAATAGGATATCTGGGAGCACATTGAAGCCTAAGGTGACAAGGAATTTTCTTCAGATAAAAACCAAAGAGAAGCTTTCTGAGAAATTGCTTTGTGATGCGTCCATTTACCTCACAGGGTTACACTGTTCTGTTCATTGAACAGTTTGCTAACACTGTTTTCTTGCAATCTGCAATAAGATACTTCAGAGCACATTGAGGCTTATGGTGTCAAGGGAAATACCCTGAGACAAAAACTAGAAAGAACCTTTCTGAGAAATTGCTTTCTGATTTATGAGTTCATCTCACAGAGAAAAAAATTCCTTTCATGGAGCATTTCACTACCACTGTTTTTGTGGAATGTGAGAAAGGATATTTTGGATCACATTGAAGCCCATGCTGACAAAGAATATATCCTCAGTTAAAAAGTAGAAAGAAGCTTTCTGAGAAACTTCCGTGATGTGTGAGTTCATCTCACAGAGTAACACCTTTCTCTTCAAGGAGCAGTATGCTAACACTGTTCTCGTGGAATCAGCAAGCACATTTGGGAGCGCATTGAGGCCTATGGTGAAAAAGGAAATATCCTCAGATAAAAACTATAAGGAAGCATTCTCAGAAACTTCCTTATGATGTGTGAATTTATCTCCAAGAGTTTCACCATTCTTTTCATTGAGCAGTGTGCTAACAATGTTTTCGAAGAATCTGCAAAGGGATGTTTGGGAGCACATTGAGGCCTATACTGAAAAAGGAAATTTCCTCAGATAACAATTAGCAAGAAACTTTCTGAGAAACTGTTTGTGATGTGTGAATTCATCTCAGACAGTTACACTGTTCTTTTCATAGAGGAGTTTGATAAAACTGCTTTCTTGTAATTCACAATTTGATATTTTGGAGCACATTGAAGCTGATGATGACAAAGGAAATATCCTCACAGAAAACTTAGAAAGAAATTTTCTGAGAAACTGCTTTCTGATTTGTAAATTCATCTGACAGAGTTAACACTTTTCCTTTCATGGAGCAGTTTTTTAGTACTGTTTATGGGGAATGTGAGAAGGGATATTTTGGATCGCATTGAAGCCTATGGTGACAAAGGAAATATCCTCAGAAAAAACTAGAAAGAAACTTCCTGAAAAACTTCTTTATGAAGTGTGAACTCATCTCACAGAGTTTCACCTTTCTTTTCATGGAGCAGTTTGTTAACACTGTTTCCATGGAATCTGCAAAGGGATATTTGGGAGCTCAATGAGGCCTATGGTGAAAAAGGAAATATCCTCAGATAAAAACTGGAACGAAGCTTTCTGAGAAACTGGTTTGTGATGTGAATTCATGTCACAGAGTAACATCATTCTTTTCATTGAGCAGTCTGCTAACACAATTTCATGGAATCTGAAATAGGATATTTGGGAGCACTTTGAAGCCTATGGTGACAAGAAAATATCCTCAGATAACAATTGAAAAGATGCCCTCTGAGAAATTGCTTTGTGATGTGTCCATTTATCTCAGAGTTACACTGTTGTTTTCATTGAGCGATTTACTAACTCTGTTTTCTTGTAATCGGCAATGGGATACTTCAGGACGCATTGAAGCATATGGTGTCAAAGGAAATATCCTCAGACAAAAACTAGAAAGAAGCTTTCTGAGAAGTTGCTTTCTAATTTTTGAATTCATTTCACAGAGTTACAATTTTCTTTCATGGAACATTTTGTTAGCACTGTATTTGTGGAATGTGAGAAAGGATATATTGGATCGCATTGAAGCCTATGCTGACAAAGGAAATATACTCAGATGAAAACTACAAACAAGCCTTCCGAGAAACTTCTTTGTGATGTATGAATTCCTCTTACGGAGTTACACTGTTTGTTTCATTGTGTAGTGTGCTAACACTATTTTCTTGGAATCTGCAATGGGATATTTCGGAGAGCATTGAACATGATGGTGAACAAGTAAATATCCTAAGACAAAAACTAGAAACAAACTCTCTGAGAAACTGCTTTGAATTGTGTTATTTCATCTCACAGAGTTATACCCTTCTTTTCATGGAGTAGTTTGGTAGCACTGTTTTTGGGGAATCTGAGAATGGATATTATGGATCGCATTCAAACCTATAGTGACAAAGAAATATCTTCAGAGAAAATCTAGAAGGAAGCTTTCTGAGAAACTGCTTTCTGATATGTGAATTCATCTCACAGAGGTACACTGTTGTTTTCATTGAATAGTTTGCTAATGCTGATTTTGTGGAATCTGCAATGGGATATTCTGGAGTGCATTGAATCTTATGGTGACAAAGGAAATATCCTCAGGAAAAACTAGAAAGAACCTTTCTGAGAAACTGCTTTGTGATCTGTGAATTTATTTAACAGACTTACATTTTTCTTTTTATGGAGAAGTTCAGTAACTGTCTTTTTGGGGAATCTGAGGGGGGATTTCTTGGATCACATTGAAGACAAAGCTGACAAAAAACATCCTCAGATAAAAACTAGAAAGAAGATTTTTGCGAAATTTCCCTGTGATGTGTGAATTCATCTCAGAGATAAACAACTTAATTTCCATGGAGCAGTTTGCTAACACTGTTTTCTTGGAATCTGCAAAGGGATATTTCAAAGCGTATTGAGGCCTATGGTGAAAAAGGAAATATCCTCAGATAAAAACCAGAAAGAAGCTTTCTGAGAAAGTTCTTTGTGATGTATGAACTTATTTCATAGAGTTACACCTTTGTTTTGATGGAACAGTTTGCTAACACTGTTTTCGTGTAATCTGCAAGGGGATATTTGGTAGTGCATTGAGGCCTATTGTGAAAAACTAAATATCTTCAGATAAACAATAGAAAGAAGCTTTCAGAGAAACTGCTTTGTGATGTGTGAATTCACCTCACAGAGTTACACTGTTCTTTTCATTGAGCAGTTTGCTAACCCTATTTTTATGGAATCTGCAAAGGGATATTTGGTAACACATTGAGGCCTATAATAACAAAGGAAATATTCCCAGATAAAAATTAGAAAGAAGATTTCTGAGGAACTGCTTTGTGTTGCGTTAATTCATCTCACTGAGCTATCCTTTTCTTTTCATTGAGCACTTTGTTAACACTGTTTTCCTGGAATCTGCAACAGGATATTTGGGAGCACATTGAAGCTTATGGTGGAAAAGGAAATATCCTCAGATAAAAATCAAAAAGAAGCTTTCTGAGAAACTGCTTTGTGATGTGTGAGTTTATCTCACAGAGTTACACTGTTCTTTTCATTGAGCAGTTTACTAACACTGTTTTCTTGTAATCTGCAATGGGATATTTCAGAATGCATTGAAGTTTTCGTGGAATCTGCAAAGGAATATTTGGAAGCCAATTGAACCCTATGGTGAAAAAGGGAATATCCTCAGATACTAATTAGAAAGAAGATTTCTGAGAATCTGCTTAGTAATGAATGAATTCATCTCACAGAGTTACACTGTTATTTTCATTGAGCAGTTTGCTAACATTGTTTTCTTGGAATCTGCAATGGGATATCTTGGAGTGCATTGAAGTTTATAGTGACAAAGGGATTATTCTCAGACAAAAATTAGAAAGAAGCTTCCTCAGAAACTGTTTTGTGATGTGTGAATTCATCTCACAGTTACACCTTTCTTTTCATGAAGTAGTTTGGTAGCACTGTTTTTGGGGAATCTGACTAGCAATATTTGGGAGCACTTTGAAGCCTCTGGTGACAAAGGAAATATCCTCACATAAAAACCAAAAAGACGCTTCTGTGAAATTGCTTTGTGATGTTTGAATTCATCTCTCAAAGTTACATGATTCTTTTCATTGAGAAGATTGCTAACACTTTTTTCATGGAATCTGCAATGGGATATTCAGGAGCGCATGGAGGCCTACGGTGAAAAAGGAAATATCCTCAGATAAAAACTAGGAAGAAGTTTACTGAGAAACAGCTTTGTGATGCGTCAATTCATTTCACAGAGTTAAACCATTCTTTTCATGGAACAGTATGGTAGCACTGTTTTGGGGGAATCAGAGAAGGGATATTTGTGAATGTATTGAAGATTATGGTGACAAAAGAAGTATCCTCAGATAAAAACTACAAATAAATTTTCTGAGTTAGTTCTTTGTGATGTGTGAATTCATCTCAAAGAGTTACACATTTCTTTTCATGGAGCAGTTTGAAATCACTGTTTTTGTGGATTCTGCAAAGGGATATTTGGTAACACATTGAGGCATAAGGTGAAAAAGTAAATACCATCAGATAAAAAATAGAAACTTTCTGAGAAACTGTTTTCTCATCTGTGAATTCATCTCACAGAGTTACACTGTTCTTTTCATTGAGAAATTTGCCAACACTTTTTTCGTGGAACCTGCAATGGGATATTCGGTAGCATAATGAGGAATATGGTGAAAAAGGAAATATCCTCAGATAAATACTGAAAAGAAGCTTTCAAAGAAACTGGTATTTGGTGTGTTAATTCATCTCACAGAGTTACGTGATTCTTCTCATGGAGCAGTTTGGTAGCACTGTTTTTGGGGTATCTGAGAAGGGATATTTTGGATCACATTGAAGCCTATGGAGACAAAGTAAGTATCTTCAGATAAAAACGAAAAAGAAGCTTTCTGTGGAACTGCTTTGTGATGTCTGAATTCATCTCACAAAGCCACACCGTTCTTTTCATTGATAGGTTATTAACACTTTTTTCATGGAATCTTCAATATGATATTCTGGAGCACATATAGGAATATGTTGAAAAAGGAAATATTCTCAGATAAAAGCTAGTAAGGATCTTCCTGAGAAACAGCTTTGTGATGTGTGAATTCATTTCACAGAATTACACCACACTTTCCATGGAGCAGTATGGTAGCACCATTTTTGGGGAGTCAGAGAAGGGATATTTGGGAGCGCTTTGAAGCTTATGGTGACAAAGGAAATATTCTTAGATAAAAACTACAAAGAAGTTTTCTAAGAAAGTTCTTTGTAACGTTTGTATACATCTCACAGAGTAACAACTTTCTTTTAATGGAGCACTTTGCACACACTCTTTGTGGAATCTGTGAAGGGATATTTGGGAGTGCATTGAGGCCTATGGTGAAAAAATAAATATCCTCAGATTAAAACTAGAAAGCAGCTTTCTGAGAAACAGATTTGTGATGTATGATTTTATTCTAACAGAGTTACACCATTTTTTCATTGAGCAGTTTGGTAACACTATTTTTGGGGAATCTGAGAAGGGGTATTTCGATGGTAATGAAGAATATTGTGACAAAGGAAATATGCTCAGAAATAACTAGAAAGAAGCTTTCTGAGAAACTGCTTTGTGATATGTAAATTCATCTCACAGAGTTGCACGATTCTTTTCTTTCACCAGTTTGCTAACAATGGTTTCATGGAATCTGCAATAGGATATTTTGGATCACATTGAAACCTAGTGTGACAAAGGAAACATCATCCGATAAAAATGAGAAAGAAGCTTTCTCAGAAACTGCTTTCTGATGGGTGAATTCATCTCACAGTTTTACACCTTTTTTTCATGGAGCAACTTGTTAACACTATTTTCATGGAATCTGCAAAGTGATATTCACAAGCGCTTTGAGGCCTATGGTGAAAAAGGAAATATGCTCAGACAAAAACAAGAAAGAAGCTTTCTGAGAAACTACTTAGTTACGTGTGAATTCATCTCACAGAGTTACATGAGTCTTTCACTTTGGTAGCACTGCTTTTGGAGAATCTGAGAGAGGATATTTTGGTTTGCATTGAAGCATACAGTTACAAAGGAAATAACTTCATTTAAAAGATGGAAAGAAGCTTAATTAGAAACCACTTTGTGATGTGTTAATTCATCTCACAGAGTTACACGATTCTTTTTATAGATCTGAAGAGTAGCCTGTTATTGGGAAATCTGAGAATGGATTTTTTTTATTTCAATGAAGCCTATGGTGACAACAGAAGTATTGTAAGAGAAAAACTAGAAAGAATCATTCTGAGAAACTGCTTTGCAACGTGTGAATTCATCTTAAAGAGTTACACTGTGCTTTTCATTGAGCAGTTTGTTAACACTGTTTTCTTGGAATCCGAAATGGGATACATTGGAGGGCATTGAAGCTTATGGTGTCATACGAAATATCCTCAGATAAAAACTAGAAAGAAGCTTTCCAAGAAACTTCTTTGTGATGTGCATATTCATCTCACAGAATGACACCTTACTTTTCATGGAGTAGTTTGCTAATACTGCTTTTGTGGAATCTACAAAGGGATATTTGGGAGCGAGTTGAGGCCGAAGGTAGAAAAGGAAATATCTTCAAACAAAAAACAAAAAAAGCTTTCTGAGAAACTGCTTTGTGATGTGTGAATTCATCTCACAGATTTACATCTTTCTTTTCATGGAGCAGTTTGCTAACACTTTTTTCGGGGAATCTGCAAAGGGATGTTCACGAACTCTTTGAGTACTATGGTGTTAAAGCAAATATCCTCAGACTAAAACTAGAAAGAAGCATTCTGAGAACTCATTTGTGATGTGATAATTTATCTCACAGAGGTACATGATTCTTTTCTTTGATTAGTTTGGTTGCAATGTTTTTGGGGAATCTGCAAAGGGATATTTGGGAAAGCATTGAAGCCTATGGTGACAAAGGAAATACCCTCAGATAAAAATAAAAACAAGCTTTGTGAGGAACTGCCTTGTGATGTGTGAATTCATTTCACAGAGTTACCCTGTTCTTTTTATTGAGCAGTTTGCTAGCACTGTTTTCTTGGAGTCTCCAATGTGATATTTTGGTGTGCATTGAAGCTTATCATGAGAAAGCAAGTATGCTCATATAAAAAATAGAAAGAGGGTTTCTGGGAAACTGCTTTTTGATGTGTCAATTCATCTCACAGAGTTAGACGAATTTTTTCAGGGATCAATTTTCTAGCCCTATTTTTGTTGAATGTGAGAAGTGATATTTAGGATTGCATTGAAGTCTTTGGTGGATTGGAAATATCCTCAGATAAAAACGAGAAAGAACTTTTGTGAGGAAGTTCTTTGTGATATGTGAAATCACCTCAAAGAGTTACAACATTCCCTTCAACAAACAGCTTGATAACACTGTTTTTGTTTAATCTGCAATAGGATATTTGGGAATGCAATGAAACCTATGGTGACAAAGGAAATATCCTCCGATAAAAAACCAAAGGCAGCTTTCTGAGAAACTGCTTCATGATGCGTGAATTCATCTCACTGAGTTAAACTGTTCTTTTCATTGAACTGTTTGCTACACTGTTTTCTTGAAATCTGCAATGGTATGTTTTGGAATGTGTTTAAGCTTATGGTTACAAAGGAAATATCCTCAGACAAAAACTTGAAAGAAGCTTTCTGAGAAACTGCTTTGTGATTTGTGAATTCGTCTAACAACATAACATGTTTCATTTCATGTAGCAGTTTGATAGCACTGTTTTTGGAGAATCTGAGAAGGGATACTTTGGATTGCATCGAAGCCTATGTTGACAAAGGAAATACCCTCAGATAAAAACTAGAGAGAAGCGTTCTGTAAGGTTCTTTGTGATGTGTGAATTCATCTCACAGAGTTACACTTTCTTTTCATGTAGCCATTTACTCACACTGTTTTTGTGGAATCTGCCAATGGATATTTGTTAGCGCAATGAGGCCTAAAGTGAAAAAGGAAGTACCTGCAGATAAAAACCAGAAAGAAGCTTACAGAGAAACTGCTTTGTGATGTGAGAAGTCATCTCACAGAGTTACACTATTCTTTTCATTAAGCAATTTGATAACACAATTTTTGTGGAATCTGCATTAGGATATTTGGGAGCACATTGAAGCTTATGGAGACAAAGGAAATATCCTCTGACAAAAGATAGAAAGAATCTTTCTGACAAACTGCTTTGTGATTTGTGAATTCATCTCACAGAGTTACACGATTCTTTTCATGGTTCATTTTGGTAGGACTGTTTTTGGGGAATCTGATAAGGGATATTTGGGATTGTATTGAAGCCTATGGTGACAAAGGAAATATCCTCAGATAAAAACTAGAAAGGATCTTTTTGAGAAAATTCTTTGTGATGTGTGAATTCATCTCACATAGTTCAACCATTCTTTTCATTGAGCAGTTTGCTAACACTCGTTACGTGGAATCTGCAACAGGATATTTGGGAGCACGTTGAAGTCTGTGGTGACAAAGGAAATATCCTCAGATAAAAAACAAAAAGAATTTTTCTGAGATACTGCTTTTTGATGTGTGAAATGAACTCACAGAGTTACACTGTCCTTTTCATTGAACAGTTTCCTTACACTGTTTTCTCAGAATCTGCAATGAGGTATTTCAGAGTGTATTGAAGATTATGCTGACAAAGGAAATATCCTCAGACAAAAACTAGAAAGAAGCTTCCTGAGGAACTGATTTGTGATTTGTGAATTCATCTCATAGAGTTACACCTTTCTTTCCATGGAGCTGTTTGGTAGCACTGTTTTTGGGGAATCTGAGAAGAGATATTTGGGATGACATTGAAGCATATATGCACAAAGGAAATATCCTCAGATAAAAACTAGAAAGAAGCTTTCTGAGAAACTTCTTTATGATGTGTGAATTCACCTCACAGTGTTACACCTTGCTTTTCATGGAGCCATTTCCTAACACTGTTTTCGTGGAATCTTCAAAGGGTTATTTGGGAGTGCATTGAGGCCTATGGTGAAAAAGGAAATATCCTGAGATAAAAACTAGAAAGACGCTTTCTGAGAAACTGCTTTGTGATGTGTGAATTCACCTCACAGCTTTACACTGTTTATTTCATTGAGCAGTTTGCTCACCCTGTTTTCATGGAATCTGCAGTGGAATAGTTTGGAGATCATTGAAGTTTATGGTGACAGTGGAAATATCCTCAGACATAAACTGGATAGAAGCTCTCTAAGAATCTGCTTTTTGATGTTTGAATTCATCTCACAGAGTTACACAATTCTTTTGATGGAAGAGTTTGGTACCACTGTTTTTGGGTAATCTGAGAAAGAATATTTTGGATCGCATTGAAACTTACGGTGACAAAGGAAATATCCTCAGACAAAACTAGAAAGAAGTTTTCTGAGAAATTTCTTTGTGATTTGTGAGTTTATCTCACACAGTTACAGCTTACTGTTCTTGGAGCAGTTTGCCAACACTGTTTTTGTGGAATCTGCAAAGGGATATTTGGGAGTGTATTGAAGCCTACAGTGACAAAGGAAATATCCTCAGATAAAAGCCAAAAACAAGCTTTCTGAGAGACTGCTTTGTGATGTGTGAATTGATATCACAGAATTACACTGTTCTTTTCATTGTTCAGTTTACCAACACTGTTTTCTGGATTGTGCAATGGGATATTTCAGAGCACATTAAGGCTTAGGGTGCAAAGGAAGTATCATCAGGCAAAAACTAGATAGAAGCTTTCTGATGGTCTGCTCTGTGATTTTTCAATTCATCTCACAGAGTTACACAATGCTTTTCATGGAGCAGTTTGATTGCACTGCTTTTGGGAAGTCTGAGAAGAGATATTTTGGATTACATTGAAACCTAGTGTGACAAAGGAAATATCCTCAGATAAAATCTAAAATGAAGCTTTCTGACAAAGTTCATTGTGATGTTTGAATTCATCTCACAGAATAACAGCTTTCTTTTCCTGGAGCAATTTGCTTACACTGTATTTGTGGAATCTGCAAAGGGGTACTTGGGAGTGCATTAAGGACTATGTTGAAAAAGGAAGTATCCACAGATAAAAAGGAGAAAGAAGCTTTCTGAAAAACTGATTTGTGATGTGTGAATTCATCTCACAGTGTTCAACCATTCATTTCATTGATTACTTTGCTAACACTGCTTTTCTGGAATCTGCAACAGGATCTTTAGGAGTGCATTGAAGCCTTTGGTGACAAAGGAAATATCCTCAGATAAAAAACAAAAAGAAGCTTTCTGAGAGACTGCTTTGTGATGTGTGAATTGAACTCACAGAATTACACTGTTCTTTTCATTGAGCAGATTGTTAACACTGTTTTCTTGGAATCTGCAATGAGATGTTTCAGAGCATATTGAAGCTTATGATTTCAAAGGAAATATCCTCAGACAAAAACTAGAAAGAAGCTTCCTGAGAAACTGCTTTGTGATTTGTGAATTCATCTCACAGAGTTATGCCTTCCTCTTCTTGGATTAGTTTGGTAGTACTGTGTTTGGGGAATCAGAAAAGGGATATTTTGGATAACATTGAAGCCTATATTGACAAAGGAAATATCCTCAGATAAAACTAGAAAGAAGCTTCCTGGGTAACTTCTTCACTATGTTGAATTCATCTCACAGAGTTACACTTTCCTTTTCATGGAGCAGTTTGCTAACACTATTTTCGTGGAATCTGCAAAGGGTTATTTGGGAGTGCATTATGGCCTATGGTGAAAAAGGAAATATCCTGAGATAAAAACTAGAAACACGCTTTCTGAGAAACTGTTTTGTGATGTTTGAATTCATCTCACATTATTACAGTGTTCTTTTCACTGAGCAGTTTGCTAACACTGTTTTCGTGGAATCTGCAATAGGATCTTTTGGATTGCATTGAAGCTTATATTGACAAAGGAAATATCCCAAGCTAAAAACCAAAAAGAAGCCTTCTGTGAAACTGGTTTGTGATGCGTGATTTCATCTCAGAGAGTTATACGTTTCTTTGCATTGAGACGTTTGTTAACACTGTTTTCGTCTAATCTGCAAAGGGATATTTGAGAGTCCATCGAGGCTTATGGTGAAAAAGGAAATATCCTCAGATAAAAACTGGAAAGAAGCTTTCTGAGAAACTGCTTTGTGATATATGAATTCAACTCACAGAGTCACACGATTCCTTTTATGGATCAGTTTGGTAGCACTGTTTTACGGGAAACTGGGAAGGGATATTTTCAATATCTTTGAAGCCTATGGTGACAAAGGAAATATCTTCAGATCAAAACTAGAGATAAGCATTCTGAGAAGCTTCTTTATGGTGTGTGAATTCATCTCACAGAGTTACACGTTTCTTATCATGGAGCAGTTTTCTAACACTCCTTTCATGGAATCTGTAAAGCAATGTTTTGTGACACATTGGGTCCCATGGTGAAACAGGAAATATCCTCACATAAAAACCAGAAAGAAGATTTCCGAGAAACTGCTCATGATGTGTGAATTCATCTCAGAGAGTTACAATGTTGTTTTCATTGAGCAGTTTGCTAACACTGTTTTGTTAGAATCTGCAATCGGGTATTTCAGAGTGCATTGAAGCTCATGGTGACAAAGGCAATATCTTCAGATAAAAACTAGAAAGAAATTTCTGAGAAAGTCCTTTGTGATGTTTGAATTCATCTCACAGAGTAACACTGTTCTTTTCCTGGAACAGTTTGCTAACACTGTTGTCGTGGAATCTGCAAAGGGATAATTGGGAGTGCTTTGAGGCCTACGGTGAAAAAGGAAATAACCTCAGATAAAAACTAGAAAGATGCTTTCTGAGAAACTGCTTTGTGATGTGTGAATTCATCTCACCGAGTTACATGGTACTTTTCATTGAGCAGTTTGCTAACACTGTTTTCGTGGAATCTGCATTAGTATATTTGGGAGCACATTGAAGCCTGTGGTGACAAAGGAAATATCCTCAGGTAGAAGGTGGAAATAGTCTTTCCTAGAAACTGCTTTGTGATTTGTGAATTCATCTCATAGAGTTACATGATTGTTTTCATGGATCAGTTTGGTAGCCCTGTTTTTGGGGAATCTGAGAAGTGATATTGTGGATCGCATTGAAGCCTGTAGTGACAAAGGAAATATCCTCAGATAAAAACTAGTAAAAGCCTTCAGAGAAATTTCTTTGTGATGTGTGAATTCATCTCACAGTTATACAGCTTTTTCTTCATGCAGCAGTTAGCTAACACTGTATTCGTGGAATCCACAAAGGGATATTTGTGAATGCCTTCAGGCCTATGGTGATAAAGGAAGTATCCTCCAATAAAAACTAGAAAGAAGCTCACTGAGAAACTGCTTTGTGATATGTCAATTTATCTTACAGAGTTACACCATACTTTTCATTGAGAAGTTTGCTAACACTGTTTTTGTGGAATCCACAAAGGAATAATTTGGAGCACATTGAGACCTTTGGTGAAAAAGGAAATATCCTCAGATAAAAACTATAAAGAAGCTCTTGAAAACTGCTTTGTGATGTGTGAATTCATCTCACAGTGTTACACTGTTCTTTTCATTGAGCAGTTTGCTATCACTGTTTTTTTTATACCTGCAGTTTGATATTTCAGAGCGAATTGAAGCTTATGATGCATTGTAAATATCCTCATAGAAAAAGTAGAAATAAGATTTTGGAGAAACTGCTTCTTGATGTGTAAATTCATCTCACAGAGTTACACGGTACTTTTCTTGGAGCAGTTTGGTAGCACTGTTTCTGGGGAATCTGAGAAGAGATATTTTGGATCATATTGAAGTCTATGGTGACAAAGGAAATATCCCTAGATGAAAACTAGAAAGAAGCTTTCTTTGAACGTTCCTTGTGATGTGTGAATTCATCTCACAGAGTTACACCTTTCTTTTCATGGAGCCATTTGCTAACACTGTTATTGTGGAATCTGCAAAGGGATATTTGGGAGTGCATTGAGACCTATTGTGAAAAAGGAAATATCTTTAAGTAAATACTAGAAAGAAAGTTTCTGAGAAACTGCTTTGTGATGTGTGAATTCATCTCACAGAGTGACACCGTTCTTTTAATTAGTTGTTAGATAGCACTGTTTTCTTAATATCTGCAATAGGATATTTGGGAGCACATTGAAACTTATGATGACAAAGGAATTAATCTCAGATAAAAACCAAATAGAACATTTCTGAGAAACTGCTGTGTGATGTGT
The DNA here is from genome assembly GCF_002776525.5 of Piliocolobus tephrosceles. Lineage (NCBI taxonomy): Eukaryota > Metazoa > Chordata > Mammalia > Primates > Cercopithecidae > Piliocolobus > Piliocolobus tephrosceles. The sequence continues at coordinate 66,097,804 of NC_045452.1, forward strand.
GAATTCATCTCACAAAATTACAACATTCTTTTTATTGAGCAGTTTGCTAACACTGTTCTCGTGGAATCTACAAAGGGATGTTTGGAAGCGTATTGAGGCCTATGGTGGAAAAGGAAATATCCTCAGATAAAAACTAGAAAGAAGCTTTGTGAGAAACTGCTTTGTGATGTGTGAAATCATCTCACAGATTTACACCATTGTTTTCATTGAGCAGTTTGCTAACACTGTTTTCGTGGAATCTGCAAAGGATTATTTTAGAGTGCTTTGAAGCTGAAGGTGGCAAAAGAAATACCCTCTTATAAAAACTAGAAAGAAGCTTTCTATGAAAATGCTCTCTGATGTGTGAATTAATTTCACAGAGTTACCCGATCCTTTTCATGTAGCCATTTGTTAGCACTGTTTTTGGGGAATCTTAGAAGGGATATTTTGGAATGCATTGCAGCCTATGGTGACAAAGAAAATATCCTCAGATAAAAACTAGAAAGCAGCTTTCTGAAAAAGTTCTTTGGAATGTGTGAATTCATCTCGTAGAGTTATACCTCTCTTTTCATGGAGCAGTTTTCTTGCACTGTTTTCTTGGAATCTGTAAAGGAATATTTGCTAGCACATTGATGCTTTTAGAGAAAAAGGGAATGTACTCAGATAAAAACTAGAAAGAAGCTTTCTGAGAAACTGCTTTGTGATGTGTGATTTCATCTCACAGAGCTACACTGTTCTTTTGATTTAGCAGTTTGCTAACACTGTTTTCGTGGAATTTGCAAAGGGATATTTGGGATTGTATTGAGGTCTATAGTGAATAAGGAAATACCCTCAAATAAAAACTAGAAAGAAGCTTTTTGAGAAACTGAATTCTGATATGTGATTTCATCTCACAGAGTTACACCATTCTATTCACTGAGCTGTTAGGTAGCATTGCTTTTGTGCAAATGGATATTTGCAATAGGATATTTGTGAGTGAATTGAAGCCTATGGTGACAAAGAAAATATCCTCAGGTAAAAACCAAAAAGAAGCTTTCTGAGAAACTGCTTTGTGATCTGTGAATTCATCTCATCGAGTTACATTGTTCTTTTCATTCAGCAGTTTTCTCACACTGTCTTTGTGGAATCTGCAATAGGATATTTGGGACTGCATTGAACTCTTTGGTGGCAAAGGAAATATCCTCAGACAAAAACTAGAAAGAAGATTTCTGAGAAACTGCTTTGTGATTTGTGAATTCATCTCAGAGTTTAACAATTCTATTCATGGGTATTTGGATCCCATTGAAGTTGATGGTGACATAGGAAATATCCTCTGGAAACACTCGAAAAATGCTTTCTTAGAAAGTTCTTTGTGATGTGTGAATTCATCCTACAGAGCTACACCTTTTCTTTGCTGGAGAAGTTTGCTAAAACTGTTTTAATGGAATCTACAAATGAGATAATCTGGAGCACATTGAGGCTTATAGTGAAAAAGGAAATATCCTCAGATAAAAACTAGAATGTATGCTTCTGAGAAACAGTTTTAGAATGTCTGAATTCATCTTACATAGTTACACCATTCTTTTCATTGAGCAGTTTGATAACACTGTTTTTGTGGAATCTGTAATAGGATATTTGGGAGTGCATTGAATCCTACGTACACACTGGAAATATCGTCAGATAAAACCCAAAAGAAACTTACTGTGAAACTGTTTGGTGATGTGTGACTTCATCTCAAAGACATATTTGCTACCACTTTCTTCATTTAAACTGCAATGGGATATTCGGCAGTGCCAACAGGATAATGATGAAAAAGGAAATATCCTCAGATAAAAACTAGAAAGAATATTTCTGAGAAATATCTTTGTGATATGTGAATTCTTCTCACAGAGTTACACCACTCTTTTCATGGAATAGTTTAGTAGCACTGTTTTTGGGCAATCTGAGAAGGGATATTTTAGATCACATTGAAGTCTATGGTGATAAAGGAAATATCCTCAGATGAAAACTAGAAAGAAGCTCTAAGAAAGTTCTTTGTGATGTATGAATTAATCTCACAGAGTTACACCTTTCTTTTCATGGAGAAGTTTGCTAACAATTTTTCATTTAATTTCCCTCCAGATATTCATGAGTGCATTGAGGAATATGGTGAAAAAGAAAATATCCTCAGATAAAAACTAGAAAGACGTTTTCTGAGAAACATCTTGGTGATATGTGAATTCGTCTCACAGAGTTACACCATTCTTTTCATGGAACAGTGTGGTAGCACTGTTTTTGGGGAATAAGAGAAGGGATATTTTGGGTCGCATTGAAGCCTATGGTGACAAGGGAAATATCTTCACATAAGAACTAGAAACAAGTTTTCTGAGAAACCACTTTGTGATTTATGAATTTATCTCACAGAGTTACACTGTTGTTTTCATTAAGAAGTTTGATAAGACTCTTTTCGTGGAGTCTGCAATAGGACATTTGAGAGCTCATTGAGGACTATGGTGAAAAAGGAAATATCCTCAGATAAAAGCTAAAAAGAAGCTTTCTGAGAAACTGCTTTGTACTGTGTGACTTCCTCTCCCTGTGATACACTCTTCATTGCATTGAGCAGTTTGCTTACATTGTTGTCTTGGAATCTGCATTCTGATATTTCACAGAGCATTGAAGCTTATGTTGAAAAATGATATATCCTCATACAAAAACTAGAAACAATCTTTCTGAGAAACCGCTTTGTGGCATGTGAATTCATCTCACAGAAATACACCTCTCTTTTCAAGGAGCTGTTTGCTAACACTGTTTTCATGGAATCTGCAATGGGATATTCCGGAGCACATGGAGGCCAACATTGAAAAACGAAATGTCCTCAGATAAAAACTTGAAAGAAGTTTTCTGAGACATATCTTTATGATATGTGAATTCGTCTCACAGAGTTACACTATTCTTTTCATGGAAAAGTTTGGTAGCACTATTTTGGGGAGTCTGAGAAGGGATATTTTCGGTCACATTCAAGCCTATGGTGACAATGGAAATATCCTCTGATTAAAACTAGAAAGAAACTTTCTGAGAGAACACTTTATGCTGTGTGAATTCGTCTCACAGTGTTACACTGTTGTTTTCATAAAGCAGTTTGATAACACTGTTTTCATGGAATCTTCAGTAGGATATTTGGGAGTGTATTGAGGCCTATGGTGAAAAAGAAAATATATTCAAATAAAAACTGAAACGAAGCTTTCTGAGAAACTGCTTTGTGATGTGTGAATTCTTCTCACAGAGTTACACTGTTCCTTGCATTTAGCAGTTGGCTTACACTCTTGTCTTGGAAAATCCATTCTGATATTTCATAGTGCATATTGAAACTTATGATTACAAAGGATATATCCTCATATAAAACTAGAAAGAAGAGAAGGGATATTTGGGAGGGTATTGAAGCCTATAGTGGAAACGGAAATATCCTCAGGTAAAAGCTAGACAGAAGCTTCCTGAGAAATTGTTTTATGATGGGTCAATTTATCTCACAGTTACATCATTCTTTTCATGGAGCAGTTCTTTAGCACTCTTTCTGTGGAATATACAGAGGGATATTTAGGAGCTTGTAGAGGCCTAAGGTGAAAAAACAAAATTCTTCAGGTAACAACTGGAGAGAAGTTTTCAGGGAAACGTCTTTGTGATGTGCAAATTTGTCTCATAGAGCTATCATTTCTGTTGAGGGAGCACTTTGACATCACTCTTTTTGTGGTGTCCAAGAAGGAATATTTTGTATCACTTTGAAGCCTCTCGTGGCAAAGAAATATCCTCAGATAAAAACCGAAAGGAAGCCTTCTGAGAAACTGCTTTGTGATGTGTGAACTCATGTCATGGAGTTACACCATTCTCTTCTTTGAGCAGTTTGCTAACACTGTTTTCTTGAAATCTGCAATGGGATATTTCGAAGTGCATTGATTCTGATGGTGACAAAGGAAATATACTCATATAAAAACTAGAAAGAAGCTTTCTGAGAAACTGCTTTGTGATGAAGTCATCATCCAGTGTTACACGACTCTTTTCATGGATCAGTTTGGTAGCACTGTTTTTGTGGTGTCTGAGAAGGGGTATTTGGGAGTGCATAGAAGTCGACGGTGGAAAAGGAAATATTCTGAGATGAAAATTACAAAGAAGTTTTCTGAGAAATTTCTTTGTGATGGGTGAATTCATCACACCAAGTTACACTGTTGTTTTCTTTGAGCAGTTTGCTAACACTGTTTTAAAGGGATATTCGGGAGCTCCTAGAGGCCTACAATGAAAAAGGAAATAACTTCACATAAAAACTGGAGAGAAGATTTTTGAGAAAGGGTTTCATGGTGGGTGTTTTCATCACATAGAGTTTAACCTTTTTCTTGATTGATCAGTTGGGTATCACTGTTTTGTGGTATTTGAGAGCAGATATTTGGGAGCACATTGAAGCCTATGTGCTTCAAAAGGGAATATCCTCAGATTAAAACTAGAAAGAAGCTTTATGAGAAACTGCTTTGTGATGGGTGACTCCATCTCACAGAATTACATCTTTCCTTTCATCGAGCAGTTTGGTAACATGGTTTTTGTGGAATCTGCAAAGGGATATTCGGGAGTGCACAGAGTCCAGTGGTGAGAAATGAAATATTTTCAGGTTAAAAACTGGGGAGAAGCTTTCTAAGAATCTCCTTTGTGATGTGTGCATTCATCTCATAGAATTAAACGTTTCTATTGAGGAAGCATTTTGGTATCACTGTTTTAGTGCTGTCTGAGAAGGGGCATTTGAGAGTGCTTTGAAGCCTATGTTGGAAAAGAAAATACCCTCAGATAAAAATTAGAAAGAAGCTTCCTGAGAAATCGCTTGGTGATGTGTTAATTCAGCTCACAGGGTTACATGATTCGTTTCATGGAGAAGTTTGGTAGCACTGATTTTGGGGAGTCTGAGAAGGGATAATTTGGATCCCATTGAAGCCTATGGTGAAAAAGGAAATATACTCAGATAAAAACCAAAACGCAGTTTTCAGAGAAACTGCTTTGTGATGGGTGAATTCATTTCACAGTTACACTGTTCTTTTCATTGAGTAGTTTGCTAACACTGTGTTCTTGGAATCTGCAATAATATATTTTGGAGCACATTGAAGCTTAGAGTGACAAAGGAAATATCCTGAGACAAAAACTAGTAAGAAACTTTCTGACAAACTGTTTTGTGATTTGTGAATTTATCTCACAAAGTTACCTGTCTGTTTTCATGGAGAAGTTTGGAAGCACTGTTTAGGGGAATCAGAAAAGAGATATTTTTGATTGCATTGAAGCCTCTGATGACAAAGGATATATCCTCAGATAAAAACTAGAAAGAAGCTTTCTGAGAAGCCTCTTGTGATATATGTATTCATCTGACAGAGTTACACCTTTCTTTTCATGGAGCAGATTGCTAACACTGTTTTCGTGGAATCTGCAAAGGGATATTTGTGAGCACTTTCAGGCCTATAGTGGAAAAGGAAATATCCTCAGATAAAAACTAGAAAGAAACTTTTTGAGAAACTGCTTTATGATGTGTGAATTCATCTCAGAGGGTTAAATTGTAATTTTCATTGAGCAGTTTGATAACACTGTTTTCTTGGAATCTGTAATAGGTAGGATATTTGGGAGTGCATTGAAGTCTATTTTGACAAAGGTAATATACTCCAATCAAAACCATAAAGAAGCTTTCTGTGAAACTGCTTTGTGATGTGTCATTTCACCTCATACCATCACAATGTTCCATTCATTGAGAAGTTTGCTAAAACATTTTCCTTTAATCTGCAATGGGATATTCCGGAGTTCATTGAGGAATATGGTGGAAAAGGAAATATCCTCAGATAAAAACTGTAAAGAAGCTTTCTGAGAAACCACTTTATTATGTGTCAATTCATCTCGCAGAGATACACCATTCTTTTCATGGAGCACTTTTGTAGCACTGTTTTTGGGGAGTCTGAGAAGGGATATTTTGGATCGCATTGGAACCTAAGGTGACTAAGGAAATATTCTCAGTTTAAAACTAGAAAGAAGCTTTTGGAAAAACTTCTTTGTGATGTGTGTATTCATCTCACAGAGTAACACCATTCTTTTCATGGAGCAGTTTGCTAACACTGTTTTCGTATAACCTACAAAGGGATATTTGGGAGCAAGTTGAGGTCCATGGTGAAAAAGGAAATATTCTCAGAAAAAAACTAGAAAGAAGCTTTTTAGGAAAATGCTTTGTGATGTGTGAATTCATCTTACAGAGTTACACCAATCTTTTCATGGAGCAGTTTGGTCACACTGTTTTTGGGGAGTCTCAGAAGGGATATTTGGAATTATATTGAAGCCTATGGTTACAAAGGAAATATCCTGAGATAAAAACTAGAAAGAAGGTTTCTGAGAAAGTTCGTTGAGATGTGTGATTTCACCTCACAGAGATACACCTTTTTTTTTATGGAGCCATTTGCTCACACTGTTTTCATGGAATCTGCCTATGGATATTTGTGAGTGCCTTTAGACCTATGGTGAAAGAGGAAAAATCCTCAGATTAAAATCCAACAGAAGCTTTCTGTGAAACTGCTTTGTGATGTGTGAATTCATCTCACAGAGTTACCCCGTTTTTTTCATTGAGATGTTTTCTAAACCTTTTTTCGTGGAATCTGCAATGGGACATTCTGGAGAGCATTGTGGAATATTGAAAAAAAAGGAATATCCGAAGATAAAATCTAGAAAGAAGTGGCCTGAGAAACAGCTTTGTGATGTGTGAATTCATCTCACTGAGTTACAGCATTCTTTTCATGGAACTGTTTGGTACCACTGTTTTTGGGAAATCTGAGACGGGATAGTTTGGATTGCATTGAAGCCTAGAGTGACAATGGAAATATAATCAGATAAAAACTAGCAAGAAACTCTCTGAGAAACTTATTTGTGATATGTATATTCATCTCACAGAGTAACACCTTTCTTTTCATGGAGTTACTTGCTAACATTGTTTTCGTGGCATCTACAAAGTGATATTGGGAAGCGAGTTGAGACCTATGATGGAAAAGAAAATGTCCCCAGGTAAAAACTAGAGGGAAGCTTTCTGAGAAACTGCTTTGTGATGTGTGAATTCATCTCACAGAGTTACAGCACTCTTTTCATGCAGCAGTTTGCTAACACTGTTTCCATGCTATCTGCAATAGGATATTTCAGAGTATATTGAAGCCTTTGGTAGCAAGGGAAATATTTTTAGGCAAAAGGAAAAATAAGCTTTCTGTGAAACTGCTTGTGATGTGTGAATTCATCTCACAGAGTTACACCTTTATTTTGATGACACAGTTTGTTAGCACTATTTTGGGGAATCTGAGAAGGGAAATTTTGGACTGCATTGAAGCCTCTAGTGGCAAAAGAAATATCCTCAGACAAAAACTAGAAAGAAGCTTTCAGAGAAACTGTTTTGTGATGTCTTAATTCATTTCAGAGTTTACATAATTCTTTTCATGGATCAGATTTGTAGCACTGTTTTTGGGGAATCAGAGAAGGTTATTGTCTATTGCAATGAAGCCTATGGTGACAAAGGAAATATCCTCAGATAAATACCAAAGGAAGATTTCTGTAAAACTTCTCTGTGACGTGTGAATTCATCTCACAGTGTTACACCATTCCTTTCATTGAGAAGTCTGCTAACACTTTTTTCCTGAAATCTGCAATGGTGTATTCTGGAGTGCATTGAGGCCTATTTTGAAAAAGGAAATATCCTTAGAGAAAAACCAGAAAGAAGCTTTCGGAGACATTCGTTGTGATGTATTAATTAATCTCACAGAGTTACACCTTTCTTTTCATGGAGCCGTTTGCTAACACGGTTTTTATGGAATCTGCAAAGAGATATTTGGGAGTGCACTGAGGCCTGTACTGAAAAAGGAAATATCCTTATATAAAAACTAGAGGGAAACATTCTGAGAAACTGCTTTGTGATGTGTGAATTCATCTTACAGAATTTTACTGTTCTTTTCATTGAGCAGTCTGATAACACTGTTTTCATGGGATCTGCAATAAGATATTTGGGAGTGCTTTGATGCCTATGGTGCCAAAGGAAATATCCTCAGATAAAAATCAAAAAAAGATTTCTGTGAAACTTCTTTGTGACATGTGAATTCATCTCACAGTGTTACACCATTCCTTTCATTGAGAAGTTTGTTAACATTTTTTTCCTGAAATCTGCAGTGGTGTATTCAGGAGTTCATTGAGGCCTATTTTGAAAAAGGAAATATCCTTAGAGAAAAACTAGAAAGAAGCTTTCTAAGAAACAGCTTTGTGGTGTGTGAATTCAGCTCACTGAGTTACACCATTATTTTCATGAAGCAGTTTGGTAGCACTGTTTTGGGGGAATCTAAGAAGGGATGATTTTCATCACATTGAAGCCTATTGTTACAAAGGAAATATCCTCAGATAAAAACTAGAATGAAATTTTCTGAGAAATTTATTAGTGATGTGTGATTTCATCTCACAGAGTTACACAGTTCTTTTAATTGAGAAGTTTACTAACACTTTTCTTGTGGAATCTGCAATGGGATATTCGAGAACACATTGAGGCCTATGATGAAAATGTAAATATCCTCAGATAAAAACTAGAAAGAAACATTCTGAGAAACTGTTTTGTGATGTTTTAATTCATATCAAAGAGTTACACAATTCATTTCATGCATCAGTTTGGTAGCACTGTTTTTGAGGAATCTAAGAAGGGATATTTTGAGTGTCATTGAAGCCTATAGTGACAAAGGAAATATCCTTAGACAAAAAAACAAAAGACAGCTTTCTGAGAAACTGCTTTGTGATGTGTGAACTCATCTCACAGATTTACACATTTCTTTTCATGGAGCAGTTTGCTAACACTGGTTTTATGTAATCTGCAAAGGGATATTCACTAGTGCCTTGAGGCCTACAGTGAAAAAGGAAGTATCCTAATATAAAAAAAAGAAAGAATATTTCTGAGAAACTGCCTTGTGATTCGTGAACTTATCTCACATTGTTTCCTGGTACTTTCCATGGAGCAATTTGATAGCATGTTTTTGGGGAATCTGAGAAGGGATATTTTGGATCGCATTGAAGCCTATGGTGACAAAGGAAATAGAGCAGATAAAAACTAGTAAGAAGCTTTCTGAGAAACTTATACGTGAAGTGTGTATTCACCTCACAGAGTAACACCTTTCTTTTTTTTTTTTCCTGAGACGGAGTCTCACTCTGTCACCCGTGCTGGAATGCAGTGGCCGGATCTCAGCTCACTGCAAGCTCCGCCTCCTGGGTTCCCGCCATTCTCCTGCCTCAGCCTCCTGAGTAGCTGGGACTACAGGCACCCACCACCTCACCCGGCTAGTTTTTTTTGTATTTTTTAGTAGAGACGGGATTTCACTGTGTTAGCCAGGATGGTCTCGATCTCCTGACCTCGTGATCCGCCCGTCTAGGCCTCACAAAGTGCTGAGATTACAGGCTTGAGCCACTGCACCTGGCCCCTTTCTTTTCATAGAGTAGTTTGAAAACTCTGTTTTCTTGGAATCTGCAATGTGATATTTGGGAGCGAGTTGAGACCTATGGTGAAAAAGTAAATATTCTCAGATAAAAAGTAGAAAGAAGCTTTCTGAGAATCTGTTTTGTGATGTGTGATTTCACCTCACACACTTAAACCACACTTTTCATGAACCATTTTGCTAACACTGTTTTCGTGGAATCTGCAGGAGGATATTTTGAAGCACAGTGAAGCCTATGGTGACAAAGGATATATCCTCAGAAAGAAAACAAAAAAAAGCTTTCTGTGAAACTACTTTGTGATGTGTGAATTCATCTCACGGAGTTACATTTTTATTTTTATGGAACAGTTTGGTAACGCTGTTTTTGGGGAATCTGAAAAGGGATATTTTGTATCACATTGAAGTCCTCGGTGACAAAGGAAATATCCTCAGATAAAAACCAAAAAGAAGATTTCTGTGAAACTTCTTTGTGTTGTGTGAATTCATCTCTCAAATTTACTACTTTTTTTCATTGAAAAGTTTGCTAACAAACTTTTAGCAATCAGATATTCAGGAGCCCATAGAGGAATATGGTGAAAAAGGAAATATCCTCAGATAATAACTAGTAAGACGCTTACTGAAAAACAGCTTTGTGATGTCTGAATTCATTTCACAGAGGTACCCCATTCTTTTCATAGAGCAATATGGTAGCACTGTATTTGGGAAATTGGAGAAGGGATATTTGGGTGTGCATTGAAGCTTATGGTGACAAAGGAAATATCCTCAGATAAAAACCATGAAGATTGTTTTCTGAGAAATTATTTGAGATGTGTGAATTCATCTCAAAGCTTTACACCTTTCTTTTCATGGAACGCTTTGCTAACACTGTTTTCATGGAATCTTTGAAGGGACATTTGGGAGTGCATTGAAGCCTATAATGTAAAAGAAAAATCCACAGACAAAAACTAGAAATGAGTTGCTTGATAAACTACATTGTGATATTTTATTTCATTTGTGAGTTACACAATTCTTTTTATGGAGAAGTTTGGTAGCACTGTTTTTGGGGAATCTGAGAAGGGTTGTTTTGAATCCCATTTAAGCCTATCATGACAAAGAAAATATTCTCAAACAAAGACTAGAAAGAAGGTCTCTGAGAGACTTCTTTGTGATATGTGTGTGAGTTCGTCTCACAGAGTTACATGTTACTTTTCATGGAGTAGTTTGATATCACTCTTTTTGTGGAATCCGCAAAGGGATATTTGGGAGTGCCTTGATGCCTATGGTGAAAAAGGAAATATCCTCAGATAAAAAATAGACAGAAGCTTTCTGAGAAACTACTTTGTCATGTGTGAATTCATCTTACAGAATTACACTGTTCTTTTCATTGGGAAGTTTGCTAACACTTTTTTTGTGGAATCTGCAATGGGATATTCAGTAACACATTGAGGAATATGGTGGAAAAGGAAATATCCTCAGATAAATACTAGAAAGAAGCTTTCAAAGACACTGCTTTGTGTTGTATGAATTCATCTCACAGAGCTACACCACACTTTTTGTGGAACAGTTTGGTAGCACTGTTTTAGGGGAATCTGAGAAGGGATATTTTGGATTGCATTTAAACCTATAATACAGGAATTATCCTCAGATAAAAACTAGAAAGAGGCTTTATGAGAAACATCTTTGTGATTTGTGAATTCACCTCACAAGGTTACGCCTTTCGATTCATTGAGAAGTGTGGTAACACTGTTTTCATGGAATCTGCAAAGGGATATTTGGGAGTGTATTGAGGCCTATGGTGAGAAAGGAAATATTCTCAGATAAAAAAAACAAGAAAGAAGCTTTCTGAGAAACTGGTTCATAATGTGTTAATTCATCTCATGGAGTTATACTTTTCTTTTCATTGAGCAGTTTGTTAACACTGTTTTCTTGGGATCTACAATGGGATATCTCAGAGTTTATTGAAGCTTATGGTGACATAGGAAATATCCTCCTATAAAAACTAGAAAGAAGCTTTCAGAGAAACCGCTTTGTGATGTGTCAATTCACCTAACTGAGTTACTCCATTGTTTTCATGGATCAGTTTGACAGCACTGTTTTTGGGGAATCTGAGAAGGGATATTTTGGATTGCTTTAAAGCCTATGGTGACAAAAGAAATATCTTCGGATAAAAACCAGAAAGAAGCTTTATAAGAACCTTATTTGTGATATGTGAATTCATCTCGCATAGGTACACTCCTGTTTTCATAGAGCAGTTTGATAACACTGTTTTGGGAGAATCTGCAATAGATTATTTAGGATCATATTAAAGCCTATGGTGACAAAGGAAATATTCTCAGATAAAAACCAAAAAGATGCTTTCTGAGAAACTGCTTTGTGATGTGTGGATTTATCTCACAGAGTTACATTGTTCATTTCATTAGCAGTTTTCTAACACTTTTTTCTTGGAATATGTAATTTCAGAGCACATTGAAGCTTATGGAGAGAAAGGAAATTTCCTGATACAAAAACTAGAAAGAAGGTTTCTGAGAAACTGGTTTGTTATTTGTGAATTCGTCTCACAGATTTACAACTTTCCTTTCATGGAGCAGTTTCCTAACACTATTTTCTTGGAATTGACAAAGGGATATTTGGGAGTGCATTGAGTCCTACAGTGAAAAAGGACATATCCTCAGATAAAAAGTAGATAGAATCTTTCTGAGAAAGTACTTTGTGATGTGTGAATTTGTCTCACAGAGTTACACTGTTATAATTATGGAGCAGTTTGCTAGCACTGTTTTCTTGGAATCTGGAATGGGATATTTCAGAGTGCATTGAATCTTATGGTGGCAAGGGAAATATCCTCATATAAAAACTAGAAAGACGTTTCCTGAGAAACTGCTTTGTGATGTGTTAACACATCTCACAGAATTACATGATTCTTTTCATGGATCACTTGGTAGTACTGCCTTTCCGGAATCTCACAACAGATATTTTGGATCGCCTTGAAGCCTATGGTTACAAAGGAAATATCCTTAGTTAAAAACTAGAAAGAAGCTGTCTGAGAATGTTCTTTTTGATGTGTGAATTCATCTCACAGAGTTACACCTTTCTTTTCATGAAGCAGTTTTCTAACACTGTTTTCATGTAATGTGCAAAGGGATATTTGGGAGCCCACTGAGGTGTGTAATGAAAAGGGAAATATCCTCATATAAAAATGAAAAGGAAGTTTTCTGAGAAACTGTTTTGTGATGTGTGAATTCATATCACAAAGTTACATTGTTCTTTTCATTGAGCAGTTTGATAACACTGTTTTTGTGGAATCTGACATATTATATTTGGGAGCACATTGAAGTTTATGGTGACAAAGGAAATATCCTCAGATAAAAACCAAAAGGAGCTTTCTGAGAAAGTTCCTTGTGATGTGTGAATTTGTCTCACAGAGTTACACTGTTCTTTTCATTCATCAGTTTGCTAACACTTTTTCGTTTATTCTGCAATGGGATATTTGGGAGCCCATTGAGGAATATGGCGAAAAAGGAAATATCTTCAGTTAAAAACTAGAAGGAAGCCTTCTGAGAAACAACTTTCTGATGTTTGAATGCATCTCACAGAGTTACACCTCTGTTTTCATGGAGCAGTTTGGTAGCTCTGTTTTTGAAGCCTATGGTGACAAAGGAAATAACCTCAGATAAAATCCAAAAAGAGGCATTCTGAGAAAGTTCCTTGTGATGTGTAAATTCATGTCACAAAGTTACACCTTTCTTTTCACGTAGCAGTTTTCTAACGCTGTTTCCGTGGTATCTGGAAAGGGACATTTGGGAGTACATTGAGGACTATAGTTAAAAAGGAATCATCCGCAGATAAAATAAGAATGAAGCATTCTGAGAAACCGTTTTGTGATGTGTGAATTCATCTCATAGTATTACACGATTCCTTTCCTGGATCGTTTGGTAGCACAGATTTTGGGGAATCTGAGAAGGGATATTTTTGAATGGCTTTGAAGTCTATGGTGACAAATATAATATACTCAAATAAAAACTAGAAAGAAACTTACTGAGAAAGAAAACTCTTTGTGATGTGAGACTTCATCTCAGAAAGTTGCATCTTTCTTTTCAAGAAGTGGTTAGCTAACACTGTTTTCTTGGAATATGCAAAGGAATATTTGGGAGTGCTTTGAGATCTATAGTGAAAAAGTCAACATCACCAGAAAAAAAAAAAGCTAGAAAAGCTTTCTGAGAAACTGATTTGTGATGTGTGAATTCATCTCAAAGATTTTCAACGTTCTTTTCATTGAGCACTTTGTTAACACTGTTTTCGTGGAATCTGCAATAGGATATTTGGGTGAGCATTGAAGGCTATAGTGATGAAGGAAAAGTCCTCAGATAAAAATCAAAAAGAATCTTCTGAGAAGCTGCTTTTTGATGCGTGAATTCATCTCGGAGAGTTACACTGTTCTTTTATTGAGCAGTTTGTTAATACTGCTTTTCAGTAATCTCCAAAGGGATATTTGGGACCACATTGAGGACAATGGTGAAAAAAGAAATATCCTGAGATAAAAGCTAGAAAGAAGCTTTCTGAGAAACTGCTTTGTGATGTGTGAATTCATCTCACAGTGTTACACTGTTCGTTTCATCAAGCAGTTGGCTAACACTGTTTTCTTGGAGTCTGCAATGGTATATTTTGGAGTGTATTGAAGTTAATGATGACAAAGAAAATACCCACAAGAAAAAAATTAAAGAAGCTCTCTGAGAAATTCCCTTTTGATTTTTGAGTTTTCTCATAGAGTTACCTGATTCTTTTTATGGAACTGTTTGGTAACACTGTTTTTGGGGAATCTGAGAAGAGGTATTTTGGATCACATTGAAGCCTATAGTGACAAAGGAAATATCCTCCGTTAAAAACTAGAAAGAAAATTTCTAAGAAACTTCTTTGTGATGTGTGAAATCATCTTACAGAGATACACCTTTCTTTCAATGGAGTCACTTCGTAACAATGTTTTCGTGGAATTGGCAATGGGATATTTTTGAATGTAATGAAGCCTATGTTGAAAAAGGAAATATCCTCAGATAAAAACTGGAAAGAAGCTTTCTGAGAAAGTTCTTTGTGATGTGTGAATTCATCTCACAGAATTACAGCTTTCTTTTCTTGGAGCAGTTTGCTAACACTGTTTTCATGGAATCTGCAAAGGAATCTTTGGGAGCGCACTGAGGCCTATGGTGAAAAATAAAATATCCTCGGATAAAACTATAAGGATGCTTTCTGTGAGACGACTTTGTGATGTGTGAATTGATCTCACAGAGTTACACTGTTCTTTCCATTGAGCAGTTTCCTAACAGTGTTTTCTTGGAATATGCAATGAGATATTTTGGAGTGCATTGAAGCTTAGGGTGACAAAGGAAATACCCTCAGGTAAAAACAAGAAAGAAGGTTTCTGAGGAAATGCTTTGTGATGTGTGAATTCACCTCACAGAGTTAAAGGATTATTTTCATGCAGTATTTTGGTATCACTGTTTTTTGGGGTATCTGAGAAGGGATATTTTGGATCACATTGAAGCCTATGGAGACAAAGAAAATATCCTCAGCTAAAAACTAGAAAGAAGCTTTCTGAGAATGCTCTTTGTGATGCGTGAATTGATCTCATACAGTTACAGCTTTCTTTTCATGGAGCAGTTTGCTAACACTGTTTTCATGGAAACAGCAAAGGGATATTTGGGAGTGCATTGAGGCCTACCTTGATAAAGGAAGCACCCAGAGATAAAAACTAGAAAGAAGCTTTCTGAGAAACTTCTTCATGATGTGTGAATTCATCTCACAGAGTCACACCTTTCTTTTCATTGAGCAGATTTCTAACACTGTTTTCTTGAAATCTGCTAAAGGATATTTGGGAGCGCATTGAATCCTATATTGAAAAAGGAAATATCCTCAGATAAAAACCAAAAAGAAGCTTTCAGAATAACTGCTTTGTGATGTGTCTATTCATCTCATGGAGTTACACTGTTCTTTTCATTTAACAGTTTGCTAACACTCTTCTTGGATTCTGAAATGGAATATTTCTGAGCACATTGAACCTTATGGTGACAAAAGAAATATCCTCAGATAAAAACTAGAAAGAAACTTTCTGATAAATATTTTTGTGATGTGTAAATTCATCTTACAGAGTTGTACCTTTCTTTTCAGTTATTATTTTGCCTACACTGTTTTCTTGGAGTCTGCAATCTGATATTTTGGAGCACATTGAAGCTTACAGTGACAGAGGAAAATCATCATATAAAAACTAGAAAGAAGCTTTCTGAGAAACTGCTTTGTGATGGATGAATGCACCATGCAGAGTTACACCTTTCTTTTTATTGAGAAGTTTGGTAGCACTGTTTTTGTGTAATATGCAAAGGGATTTTCGGGAGCTCATAAAGGTCTATGATGAAAAAGGAATAATCTTCAGATCAAAACTGGAGACAAGGTTTGAATAACTGTTTTGTGATGTGTGTATTCACCTCATATAGGTAAACCATTTTGTTGATTGAGCAGTTTGGCATCACTGTATTTGTGGTGTCTGAGAAGGGATATTTGGGAGTGCATTGAGGCTAATGGTGGAAAAGTAAATACGCACAGATAAAAACTAGAAAGGAGCTTTCAGAGATACTTCTTTGTGATGGGTGAATTCATCAGACACAGTTACATCTTTCTTTTCGTTGAGCAGTTTGGTAGCACCGTTTTCATGGAATCTGCAAAGGGATATTATGGAGGCCTATGGTGAAAAAGGAAATAACTGCAGATAAAAACTTTTTTATGGTGTCTGAGTAGTGATATTTGGGAGTGCATTGAGGCTGAGGGTGGAAAAGTAAATATGCACAGTAAAAACTGGAAAAGAGCTTTCTGAGAAATTTCATTGTGATGGTTGAATTCATCTCCCAGAGGTAAACCTTTATTTTCATTGAGCAGTTTGGTAACCCTGTTTTGTGGAATCTACAAAGTGATATTTGTAGCACAGAGAAGACTATGGTGAAAAAGGAAATACCCTCTGATAAAAAATAGAAAGAAGCTTTCTGAGAGACTGTTTTGTGATGAGTGAATTCATCTCACAGAGCTAAATCTTTCTTTTCATTGAGCAGGCTGATAACACTGCTTTTTTGGAATATGGAAAGGGATTTTTGAGAGCAGATAGATGCCAATGTTGAAAAAGGAAATATCTTCAGGTTGAAACTGGAGATAAAGTTTCTGATAACTTCTTTGTGATGCATGCATTAATCTCATAGAGGTAAAGCTTTCTGTTGGGAGAGCAGCTTGTCAACACTCTTTCTGTTGTGTCTGAGAAGGGATATTTGGGAGCCCATGGAAGCCAATGATGGAAAAGGAAATATCCTGAGATAAAAACTAGAAAGAAGCATTCTGAGAAATTTCTTTGTGATGGGTGAATTCATCAGACAGAGTTCCACATACGTTTTCTTTCAGCAGTTTGGCAGCACTGTTCTTATGGAATATGCAAAGGGATATTCGGGAGCTCCTAGAGGCCTATGGTGGAAAAAGAAATAATATCAGGTAAAAACTGGAGAGAAGCTTTACGAGAAACAGTTTTGTGATGTGTGTATTCATCTCATAGAGTTTAACCTTCTTGTTGATTGAGCAGCTCGGCAACACTGTTTTTGTGGTATCTGAGAAAAGTTATTTGGGGGCACATTGAATCCAATGGTGAAAAAGGAAATATCCTCAGATTGAAACTAGAAAGAAACTTTCCGAGAAACTTCTTTGTGATGGGTGAATTTATCTCACAGAGTTCCACCTTTCTTTTCATTGCACAGTTTGGTAGCACTCTTTTTGGGGAAACTGAAAAGTGATATTTGGCAGAGCATAGAGGCCTAATATGAAAAAAGAAAATTCTTCAGGTAAAAACTGGAGAGAAGCTTTTGGAGAAACTCCTTTGTGATGTTTTCATTCATCTCATAGGGCTAAACATTTCTGTTGAGGGAGCACTGTGACATCACTGTTTTTGTGGTGTCGGAAAAGGGATATTTGGGAGTGCATTGAAGCCTATGGTGGAAAAGGAAATATCCTCAGGTAAAAATTAGAAAAACGCTTTCTGAGAAACTACTTTTGGATGGGTGAATTCATCTCATAGAGATACACAGGTGTTTCACTGAGCAGTTTGACAGCACTGTTTTCGTGGAATCTGCAATAGGATATTTGGGAGCATATTGAAGCCAATGGTTGCAAAAGAAATATTCTCAGACAAAAACCAAAAGGAAGCTTTCTGAGAAACTGCTTTGTGATGTGTGAATTCATCTCACAAATTTGCACCTTTCATTTCATGGAGCACTTTGCTAACACTGTTTTCGTGAATATTGCCCTGTCCATTAAGGCCTATGGTGAAAAGGGAAATATTCTTAAACAAAATCTAGAAAGAATATTTCTGAGAAATTGCTTTGTGATTTGTGAATCCATCTCACAGAGTTACATGATTCTTTTCATGGAGCAGTTTGGTAGCACTGATTTTGGGGAATCTGAGAAGGACTGCATTGAAGCCTATTCTGACAAAGGAAATATCCTCAGATAGAAACTAGAAAGAAACATTCTGATAAACTGCTTTGTGATGTGTGAATTTATCTCACAGAGATTCACATTTCCTTTCATGGAGCAGTTTGCTAACACTGTATTAGTGAAATCTGCAAAGGGATATTTTGGAGTGCTTTCAGACCTATGGTGAAAAAGGAAATATTCTTGGATTAAAACTAGAAAGAAGCTTTCTGAGAAACTGCTTTGTGATGTGTGAATTCATCTCACAGAGTTACACTGTTATTTGCATTGAGCAGTTTGCTAACAATGCTTTCGTGAAATATTCAATAGTACATTTTGGAGCACATTGAAGCCTGTGGTGACAAAGAAAAAATCCTCAGATAAAAACCAGAAAGAAACTTCTGAGAAACTGCATTGTGATATGTGAATTCGTCTCACAGAATTACATTGTTCCTTTCATTGAGCAGTTTGATCACACTGTTTTCTTGGAATCTGCAACAGGATACTTCAGAGTGCATTGAAGCTTATGGTGACGACAGAAATATCCTCAGACCAAAACTAGGAAGAAACTTTCTGAGAAACTGCTTTGTGATTCGTGAATTCATCTCACAGAGTTACATGAGTCTTCTCATGGAGCAGTTTGTTAGCACCGTTTTTGAGGAATCTGAGAAGGGATATTTTGGATCAGATTGAAGCCTACACTGACAAAGGGAATATCCTCAGATATAAGCTCAAAGCAAGCTTTATAAGAAAGTCCTTTGTGATGTTTGAATTCATGTCGCAGAGTTACACCTTACTTTTCATGGAGCTGTTTGCTTACACTGTTTTCGTGGAACCTGCAATTTGATATTTCGGAATGCATTGAAGCTTATGGTGACAAAGAAATATCCTCACGCAGGAACCAAAAAGAACCTTTCTGAGAAACTGCTTTGTGATCTGTGAATTCATGTCACAGATATACACCTTTCTTATCATGGAGTGGTTTCCTAACACTCTTTGTGGAATCTGCAAAGGGATATTCACTATCATCTTAAGGCAAATAGTGAAAAAGGAAATATCCTCAGTCAAACCTAGAAAGAACCTTTCTGAGAAACTGCTTTCTGATATGTGAATTCATCTCCCAGAGCTACACAATTCTTTTCACGGATCAGATTGGAAGCACTGCCTGTGGGAATCTGAGAAGAGATATTTTGGATTGCATTGAAGCTTAGGGTGACCAAGGAAATATCCTCAGATAAAAACTAGAAAGAAGTTTTCTGAGAAACTTCTTTGTAATGTGTGAATTCATTTCACAGAGTTATACCTTACTTTTCATGGAGCAGTTTGCTAACACTGTTTTCATGGAATCTGCAAAGGGATATTTGGGAGTGCCTTGAGGTCAATAGTGAAAAATGAAATATCCTCAGATTAAAATGAGAAAATAGCATTCTGAGAAACCACGATTCTTTTCATGGATCATTTGGTAACACTGTTTTTGAGGAAACTGAGAAAGGATATTTTGGATCGCATTGACACCTGTGGTGATAAAGGAAACATCTCACAAAGCTACATATTAATTTTCATGAATCAGTTTCCTATGATTCTTTTTGTGGATCTGCAAAGGGATATTTGGGAGGGTATTGAAGCCTAGGGTGACAAAAGAAATATCCTCTGATAAAACCAAAAAGACGCTTTCTGAGAAACTGCTTTGTGATGTGTGAATTCATTTCACAGAGTTACATTGTTCCTTTAATTGAGCAGTATGATGACACTGTTTCTTTGGAATCTGCAATGGGTTATTTCAGAGTGCCTTGAAGCTTGTGGTGACGAATAAAATATCCTCAGACGAAAACTAGAAAGAAGCTTCCTGAGAAACTCCTTTGTGTTTTTTGAACTCATCTCACAGAGTTACACATTTCTTTTCTTGTTTTAGTTTGGTAGCACTGTTTTTGGGGAATCTGAGAAGGGATATTTTAGAGTACATTGAAGCCTATATTGACAAAAGAAATATCCTCACATAAAAACTAGAAGGAAGGTTTCTGGGAAACTTCTTCATTATGTGTGATTCATCTCAGAGTTACACTTTTCTTTTCATAGAGCAGTTTGATAACACTGTTTTCATGGAGTCTGTGAATGGATATTTTGTAGCACATTGAGGCCTATGGTGAAAAAGGTAATATCCTCAGATAAAAACTAGAAAGAAGCTTTCTGAGAAACTGCTTTGTGATGTGTGAATTCAACTTGTAGAGTTACACTGTTCTTTTCTTTGAGCAGATTAATAACACTGCTTTCGTGGAATCTGCAATAGGATATTTGTTAGCATCTTGAGGTCTATGATGACAAAGGATATATCCTCAGATATAAACCAAAAAGAAGCTTCTGAGAAACTGCTTTGTGATTTGTGAATTCATCTCACAGAGCTACACCATTATTTTCATTGAGATATTTGCTATCACTCTTTTTGTGGAAACTACAAAGGAATATTTGGAAATGAGTTGAGGCCTATGGTGAAAAACGAAATATTCTCAGATAAAAATTAGAAAGAATCTTTCTGAGAAACTGCTTTGTGATGTGTGAATCCATCTCACAGTGTTGCAGCACACTTTTCATGCAGCTCTTTGGTAGCACTCTTTTTGGAGAATCTGAGAAGTGATATTTTGAATTGCATTGAAGCCTGTGGTGGCAAAGGAAATACCCTCAGACAAAAACTAGAAATAAGCTTTCTGAGAAACTGCTTTGTGATATGTGAATTCATCTCACAGAGTTACACTGTTCTTTTCTTTGAGCAGTTTGCTAACTCTGTTTTCTTGGAATCTGTAATGGGATATTTTTGAGGGCATTGAAGCTTATGGTGACAAAGGAAATCTCTTCAGTCCAAAAGTAGAAAGAAGCTTTCTGAGAAAATGCTTTCTGATTTCTGAATTCATATCTCAGAGTCACACATTTCTTTTTATGGAG